>NW_015196450.1:0-1331 GCF_001447785.1 Gekko japonicus | reverse complement strand
TCCTGCCCCAAAATAGCCCTGATTCTAACAATGTCTTCTTTGTCCCAGTCCCCCCCACACATCGCATTATTTACTTACATTTTATATGTTTACACTTTTGTACTCCACTTATTCTCTAGTTTTAAAAAAGGAGCATAAATCAATTAATTTCTTTAAAATATTGCCAGTATAATGTTTATGTGCATGCTTCTGGTTTTCAGGTGCAGTCTGACTTTGATTTGTTCTTGAGGCAGAGTGAGAAAACCGTTTTCTCCTACTTTTTACCATTGTTTGTACTGAGGACATTATGAGAAACCTAAAATTACTGAGAACACGGGAGTGCCAGGCCAGCCAGGTTTTTGGAAGTCCACAGGGTTTCTCTCTCCGTGTGGACCGAGGGACATTATTAATCAGCTCAGAGTATGGAATTGTGGAACTGGATCCCCTCACTCAGGAGGTGAGTTACCATATTTCTTTGTCAAGTTGTTTTTATGTTCTACAGCAAGTCTCCCTAACCTTGTTGGCCTTGTGGTGTTTTAAGAACATTGAGCGGGTACTGTGGCAAAATGGCTGCCTGGGTAGGTGGAGGGCTAGGACCAATCACAAAATGTTGGAAGGTTCTGTGTCGACTGTTCTCTTACAGTGGAGGTGGCTGTTTCTGAATGGCTCTTTGCAAATACAAAAATGATATCTTTTGGACTCTTCCGAAGCATCTCCTGCTCCAACAAAGTGGCGTGAGGCCAGGACTGGCTCAGCTTCAGGGAACAAGAGAGTGGGCACCAGGAAACACATCAGCAGGCGCCATATTGGCACCTGTTCTGACAAGTCTCTCTCTCTCTATCCATAGCTGTGGAACTAAAGTTATGTGTTGCTGATTGCATTTGCTGTTGCCTATAATGATAACCTGGGTTCTTTGAAGGACTAATCTGTGTAGGAATATTTAGGCTTAAGATGCTTATAACTGATGTCAGTTCAGATGACATTATGAATATTTGGGGTTTTTTCTTGGCTTAGTCATAGTGATTGTTTCTCATCGCCCTCTGTTTTTTCTATTTATAGGTGACAAATGAAATTTCTCTGACAGCAGAAGGGTTTCTGCCAGAAGATGGAAGTGGACGCATTGTGGGAATTGAGGATTTGCCTGATCAAGAATCTGTGTGTGTGGCTACAGCCACTGGAGACGTTATCCTGTGCCACCTGAACACAAACCAGGTATGCTGCAATGGCAGTTGGAACTACGGAACCTCCAGGACTGCCAAAGGAGGATCAGAAATCTAACCAGGACAGTGTGTGTTTTAAACGGGCTGCTTTTGTAATAGTGGCCTTCAAGGGGTTTGAAGACTCTTCCCCCC
>NW_015196449.1:0-1326 GCF_001447785.1 Gekko japonicus | reverse complement strand
TTCAGCCTACTTAGCCAATACATAAATCCAGCACTGTTCATGCTACTCAATGATACTAAGTTTTTCCCCTGGTAAAATGGATTAACACATTATTGCAAAATAAAGCATGTAAATTAGCCCCATGTTAACAGAAGGGAACATCCTAGAATCATTGAGGAGTAATAACTTTATCATTATGGACAAAAATTTAATCATCCCTTGATTAGGATGAATAAGGACTTTGAAAATATTTGTGCCCAGTTCAGTGATGGAAATGCAAAAGCACCTTTTTCCATATAACACTGCAAAAATAAGAGCTAAAGGCCTACTTTAAAAAAGAAAGCTGGGAATTCAGAGATCATGGCAACAGATGGTTAGAACACTGGTGCACGCTTTTACCATAGCAATTACCATTTTTTTAAAAAGTCTTCAAAAAGCTCTCTGGTGGCATGCCCAGGAAAATGGTGGCCATGGGTGCAAGGAAAGTCAGTTGTCCTATACTACACTGCTAGGAAAGAATACAGTGAAGCAAGCTGCCAAACAACCCAATATAGAGCACATTGCAGTAGTCCATCCTTCAGGTCAGAGAACCATAGGTTGGTATAGCCAGATCAGCTGAGCCTTAGAAGAGGAGGTAATTTCCAAACAATACTACTAACAAGATTTTACCAAAGTTACCTTTAGGGTGAGGTGTAATTTCACCAATAGCACAAACCATCTGATGACTGCAGATATATTTCTCAGTGAATTGGGGTCATAATTAAGATTCCACCTTATTCTGCTCTGTTTACTCAGGAAAGGAAGGCAAGAGTTTATATTTTATATTACTTTTCCCATTACTCATATGAAGTATGATTGATCAAGATCTCTCACAGTGTCTTCCTTATGCATGTGAGAATTCAGTGAGTTTTTCCATAGACGAAGCCGCAGAGGAAAGCAAAATTCAATTTTATTGCTTTATCTAGTGAAGTCTGGAATATGAAGGTGCAAAATATGTACAAACGGTTATGTCTTGGAAGACTCCTGTCTGACACTCAGTGTCACATACCAGACTGGATGATTTCATCTTCAATGGAAACCGGGACCTCTGTAATGCAAGACAGTAAATCTCTTGATTTTCAGTAATAGATAGCAGCATTTTGGTTGTTATGCCACACAAGCTTCTCCTGAAATGTATTGTTCCTGAATGAGGAGACTAGCTTTATTGTGCCTAAAAGATCTATCTGGCTATGTGATATATAGTATCAAAAATTGCTAGTGCCAAAAATATCAAAATGGTGGCAGTGGAAGACTGAATTCACTATTTATTTCTAAAGACTGCCTTTCCCTCCCAGGCCTTGAAGCCTT
>NW_015196448.1:0-1536 GCF_001447785.1 Gekko japonicus | reverse complement strand
TCCAAGTTCAGGAGTCACAGAACAAAGGATTCAAATGTAACTTGCAAATTCAAAAGTCCATTCAGTACACCAATAGTACTTCAGGTGAGCAGACTCCTCTCTTCCTGAAGACTTAAAGTCAGTGGTCATTTCGTAGAAAAAGAGGTGCAGGAGCTCATTTGCATAACTCATTTGCATATGCCACAACCCCTGACATCACCGGAAGTGTGTCAGAAGGCAACACCCACCGCTCAGGCTCCACTGGACTCTTTTGGATTGCTAGCTATTGGGGGGGGGGGGCAGCGGACGGGCGGCTTCGCAGAGGAGGGAGAGCTTGTACCTGAATAATAAACCTTGGTCTTAAAGGTGCCACTGGACTCTTGGAGTGCTAGCTATGGGGGGGGAATGCACAGATCTGCCCTCACAGAGGAGGGAGAGCTTGTACCTAAATAAACCTTGGTCTTAAAGGTGCCACTGGACTCTTAGAATGCTAGCTATGGGGAGGAAATGCACAGATCTGTCCTCGCAGAGGAGGGAGAGCTTGTACCTGAAGGCGGGCTGGGGGGGGGGCTCTGCAACTTACCTGGCTGCTTCTAGCTCCTCGTGGCCCAACTGAGGGCTGCTGGGAGCAGGGGGCGGGGCTTGTTGCATGTGCCCGCCCCCTGGGCTCCTTACTGCCGAAGCTCCGCTCCTGTGCGTTCCCGCAGGAAATGACCCCTGCAAGTCCTGTTGACGTAGCAGCTCTGCAAGTTTAGTTCCAGCTGATGGGGTGAACTGGTGTTGTGGCACCTCGTTTCACCAAAGCTTTATCCAAGATGGAACTGTAACAATTTAACAAGGACCAAGATTACTGGATAATAAAACATTTCATGTCACTGCGTTCTTCCAAATGGTTGTCCCAGATTAATTCGATGACAGGGTGTGTGACATTCCTCTCCAACCTGAAACATTGCTCTTAAACTCCTGGCCTCATGGCACATACCCCTCAAAAAATATAGAAGAGATTGGATTTATCCCCCACCCTTCACTACCTGAAGGAGTCTCAGAGCGGCTTACAATCTCCTTTCCCTTCCCCTCCCCACAACAGACACCCTGTGAGGTAGGTGGGGCTGAGAGAGCTCTTTCGAAGACTGCTCTTGAGAGGACAGCTCTCAGAGAACTTGTGACTGACCCAAGGTGACACCAGCAGCTCCCTGTGGAGGAGCTGGGAATCAAACCCGGTTCTCCCAGATTAGAGTCCGCGCTCCCAACCACTACACCAAACTGGCTCTGTAGCACTAATAGATAACGTTAATAGTGGCAGCTAGGACAGCAATAGCTGCCAGATGGAAAAATCAAGTGGCACAGCAAACTGTGGGATCAGTACTGAGTGGAGAATGTCACAGATCGAATTAATAGAGCGGTGCAATTTCCTAAATGTACTAACTTTGCTGGAAAATGGTACCCATTGTTAGATTATCTGGAAACTCAAAATTTATTTTCAGATGGACGGTCCCAATTACAGCGATTGTTATGAAAGGTGTTGTAGGTATACTATAGGAGCTGCGGTGGCTCAAG
>NW_015196447.1:0-1471 GCF_001447785.1 Gekko japonicus | reverse complement strand
CCATGCGGCGAACACAGTACTTTACAGTGACCTTGAGCTATTCTCTTAGCCTAATCTAATTCACAGGTTTCTTCGGGCAATGAAATGTACTCCACCCTTGGAGCTCCTTGGAGGAAGGCTGGGATAAAATTTGGGTAGACAGTGTCAGTGGCACACAAGGCAAATACTGTTTTGAAAAAAAAATCTTCATGCTGCCCAAAATGATTACAACCCACCGAACCCCGAAGTAACACAAATGTCAAAAACAGTAGTCAACGTAGCCGTAACGGAAAGGTCAATAATGACCGTAACCTACAGCAGCCAATTAAGAAAGCCTAAAACCAAAAAAGGAAGCAGCCACTTAAAACCAATTAAAAATTACAGTGAAACATAATAAGGGGGGAGAAAGAGTGACCAAAAATATCGATCAGGTAATTAAAAGCATCTTACTTGCCTCCAATGGCTACTTTGCCTTTGAACAAGTCTCCAGTTTTAATTATTTAGATATTACCTTCTGAGAAAGAGGCAATTGCCTCTGCCAGGCTTAAAGGCTTCAGAACATCACAAGTTTTGCCAGAAGGCAAATTCAATTTTCCCTGCACTCTTAAGTATTTACAGGAAACCGGTTCCCAGTTGTCATATGGGGCTCAGATTTGGGGTTCAATATCATTGGAATAGGAGCTGCGGTGGCTCAAGTGGTTAAGACGCTGAACTGCAGGCTGTGGAAGGTCAGTAGTTCAGCAGTTCGAGACCTGGGTGCCGCATGACAGAGTGAGCGCCCGTCTCTAGTTCCAGCTCCTGCCAACCTAGCAGTTCGAAAGCAAGAAATTGCAAGTAGATATATAGGTACCACTTCGGTGGGAGGGTAACAGCTTTCCGTGCGCCTTGGTATTTAGTCATGCCGGCCACATGACCACGGAAATGTCTTCGGACAGCGCTGGCTCTTCGGCTTTGAAACGGAGATGAGCACCGCAACCCTAGAGTCGGATTTGACTGGCTTTCGAGCAAGGGAAACCTTTACCTTTACTTTATCATTGGAATAGTTGGAAATCTCACAAAACATTTTTTTAGCTCTTGCTCTAGAACCCTGCTGGGAGTACCAGCAATTTGTATTTAGGGACAGTTGAGATTTACACCAGTGACATTACATACTCTTACAATGTCGTTCATTTATTGCTCTCCAAACTGATGACAGCAAGCTACTAGGAAATCTTTCCGGGAACAAAGGAGAATTAAAATTCAGGCACAACTTGGTATACTTCAATGTGCAAAGCAATTTGTGATGCTTAGTATTAACTGCCAGATCTTAAAATGCCAATATTTGGACCAGAGCAAGCAAAAATTCAAACTAAAGAGAATCTTTTGTACTCAAGACATAGTATCAATTAGTCCTTCCTTGTTTCCCCCATATCTTCATTTCATCAAAGCAGAGATTGATTCTGAAAGGATTCATGTTGCCCATTCTCACCCTTCTGTGGGACCTATGCTTTAA
>NW_015196446.1:0-1338 GCF_001447785.1 Gekko japonicus | reverse complement strand
CCCTGTTTGCAGTGCTGCAAGGAGGAGGAAGAAGGAATCAAGGAGTCCTGGCCTCCTGCTGCCAGCCCCATCCCAGGCTTTGCGTCTGCACAGATATTCTGGGGGCGGGGCCAGACTAGGTGGAGGGAAGGGGTGGAGACCTGGAGAAGGGAGGGGTATAAAAGAGGCTCACAGGAGACAGCTGAGGAGGAGGACCTGAGGTTCTAGACAGAGACACAGAGAGAAGGGGACTGGTATTGTCGGCTGAGCCCAGGGAGCAAGTGGAGGGAGGGTGACGTAACCCCCCTCCCTGCTCAAGACTGAGGCGACTCCTGTCCTCCCCCCCCCTTTTCCAGAATCGCTCTCCGGAGAAAGGATACCTGAGCAAAGGCCATGCAGAGATGATGTGGCATCTGGGAAGAAGTCAGCGGGAGGCAAGGACTCTCATGACAAAGACAACTCGTAACTTTTTAAAAAATACAGAGGGTTGCTCTCATTGGGTAGCCAGTTTAGGTGAGTTCAGGGTAGGAACAGAGGAGCATTTAGCTAGAAGGTTAGGGCAAAGGGGGGGTAGAATTAGTTAAGTGTTAGTTGGAAAGTGTTAGTTGGAAGGGGTAGATAAACAGGGATTCAGTGGTAGAAGGGGGTGCATGGCTCATCAGCACAGCATCCACTTGGCAACTGGCATTGAGAATGTCTCAGGTTTGATCCCTGCCATCTTCAGTTGAAAGGATCAGGAAGACCCAGGAGAGCCATTGCCAGTCTGAGTAGACAGTACTAACTTCGCTGCATTCATACTTTGCTGTGTTCATCCCAAATACTTGGGGTTTGGTTATGACTATCCCACGACAGATAAATATTTTGGTGGGGGCAGGGCAGAAGCATTGGGGGTCTTTTACCAGGGTAAGTTCCCAGCCAGAGTCTGGTGGGGAGCGGCCGAGGAGCCCTCCACTTTCTTTCATGTCATGGGCCTCGGTGTGGTGCAGCAGTTAAGAACTGGGGACGCAAGCTGGGACCCTGACTCACTCAGGGGCCTGTTTGCAGCACTGCGAGGAGGGGGAAGAGAAAGGGCGTCCATGGCAGGCCTGCCGGAGGGGGTGGGCCAGCAGCAAGCATGGGAAGTTGGGGCCCTGTCAACAGGGTCCTGGGCATCTGGGTGGGCAGGAGTGCCTGGCCAATATTTTAGGGTGCTGTGTCACCCCCGCTCACCATTCCTCGGTGTCAGACAACTTGGCCCACCCTCCTGTCCCTTTAATTAGGTGTAGTTTGTTGGGGGGGGGGTTTTTCATGTGTTTCACTTCATTTTATTTCTTTTTATAACTTGGCGGTATGAGCATGGGGTCGGATCCATTATCAGGA
>NW_015196445.1:0-1327 GCF_001447785.1 Gekko japonicus | reverse complement strand
GCTGGAGACATGGAAGTTGTTCTGCAACACTGATTGCTGTATGTCACTGCTGAAAACTTGCTGTCCTTTGGTATTAAATTCTCCGTCTATTGGCTCTTTAAATACGTTGCATGTTTCCGGCTAATGTCTTTGCCAATGCTGCCACCATGTGACTGAATTGAGAAAAAACATGGAGATTGCACATTTTCCTCCAAAATGCAGCTCTATGCACAATAAACCCTTAGAAAGAAGTTTATTTACCTTATTGTGTTTTAAATAGTGAAGTGCCTAAGTAATAGTGAGATGCTATGGAAGTTATTGTAGAGGAAGTCAACTTTTTTGGACCAAATAGTCCCCAAACTCACAGTGTCTACCAGTGACGATGGAGGTGTAGGGGGAAGCGAGGGGAGAGAAGAGGATCTGGTGTGCAGGTGCCATGAGTCAGGTGTGCAGGGCCATGAGTCAATTATGAGCATAAACCATGAGCATTGCCTTCTCCAAGACTATCTTCCCTAGCAGTGCTGCTGGCACCTTCCTTGGTGGAGTTGAGAAACGGCCTAGCATGCCACTATTTGACATATGCTGGGGTCGTCTATCCCAGGGTTAGTGTTGTGGCCCCTGATATCGCACAGAGGAAAGACTGCAACTCCCCCAAACAGCATGGTTTTCCTATTCCTCACTGCTTTTGAGAAATACCTTTCCCACACGCAATGACAAATAGTTCAAGACAGCAAGGAGGGCAAAATGGAGAGATGTGTAATCTTGTTATAAAAGATTCGGCACAAAATGATTATTCACGTAAGAACGTATCAGGACACAAAGCTACATAGAGATAATAAATAAGAAAGAAGAGAAAGAAGCATTTCAAAGCATCCGTCACATTTTCTGAAACACGGTACATTGAGGTTTAAGAGATATTGAGTCAACAGGGGAAAGACATAGAAAAAATACCACTGGACAGTAGCTGATAAGGATGTAAGTGCATGCAGCCATAGGAATGGGATGACAATTATATTCTTACCTGGCTTATGAGTTGACCTGCTTCATGACCAGGAACTTCTTGGGAACCAGATGAAATCCTTTGAGCCCCCTGGGACTGAGCAGGCTCCACAGAAAACACAGGAAAGAGAGGCCTGAGAAACCTGAACTCGCTGCTCAGGGACCCACCAGCTAAGCACACCTCATAGTTGTAAGCCCGGGAAAGGGATCCAGCATCAACATCTCCACAGTTCTCCTGGAAATTGGGTCCCACTGGGAAACCCAGGGCTGAGCTCTCTACGAACTTTCTCCTTTTCTGAAACTTGATGGCGAGAAACACTAACATAGAAACCAGAAAAATGAAGGAGAT
>NW_015196444.1:0-1353 GCF_001447785.1 Gekko japonicus | reverse complement strand
ATACAGCAAAGGAATAGAGAAGTATGTATGCTACCTGGAGCTCTTTGCAAGGAGGTGGTATAAAAATATGACAGCTAGGCAACAATCAATAAGTATAAAGCCCTTCATGAACTGGGACCCCCGGGACTGAAGTGACTCCTCCTCTCGCCATATGAGCCTGTGTGCCAATCATGACCACTTAACAGGTCCTGCTGATTGTTCAGCAGATCTACATGGAGATGGCCAGAGGAAGAAGCAGTTGCAAAAACACCTGTCCTTGCCCTGGATGTGCCTCTGCGTGGGAAGGAAGCAATGCAGAGTATGGACTCTTGCACAGAGATATATGACCTTCTCCTCTGCTGTGTCTTGGTATAGGGAGGGATTTAATAATCTAATCTTGCTTGTAGGGACTCTGTAGACTTGTTCATTCTCAATGGGAAATGATTGGATGGAGGCAAGGCCAGAGCATTAAGCTCCTCCAGGATCCTTTAATGATCTAAGTAATCAATTTCTCACTTGTCCAACACAGTGTGTGTGTGTGTGTGTGTGTGTGTGTGTGTGTTTTAAAGGGCCATCAAGTTGCAGCTAATTTATGGCAGCCCCAGCAAGGACTTTCAAGGTAAGTGAGAAGCAGAGGTGCTTTGCCATTGCCTTCCTTTGCAGAGTCTTCCTAGGTAGTCTCTTGTCCAAGTACCAGCCCTCCTTAGTTTCTGAGATCTGATAAGATTGGCTATACCGTGCCCCCTTCCCTTCCCATCCAACATGCTAGTAGCCTAAATAGCCCAGTTTAGCCCAAGCTTATCATGGCCCAAGCTTATCATGCTCAGTGCTTGGATGGGAGATACGTTCACAACAACCCTGTCGGGTAGGTTAGGTGTACTGTGTGACTGGCCCAGCAAGCTTCATGCCAGGGTTGGGGGTTTGAAGCTGTGTCTCCCGGGCCATTGTCTGACACTCTAAACTACTACCCCCTGCTTGTCTCCACTCCAGGAACTATCCAGACCCAGAGCAGCTTATCTTCAGCAAGACTGTGTACATGTGCGTTATATTGCATCTCACCTATTGGCCCAATTCCAGAGAACAGTCTTGGTATCTGCTCCCCCAAAATGATCCTTTTGGCTGGAGATGCTAAGGACTGAACTTGGCCCATTCTGCATGCAACTGCTGGGTTCTACCACTGAGCCACAGCCTAGGAGGCTCTGAAGCTGCCTCACTGCCAGAACAGCTTATCCTACTGCATCTTCCACATCATTCAGTTATGGCTCCCTCTTGTGCAAAGAAGTCAGACCTACAAGCCAGAGAATTCAGGCCTCTGGTTCTCAAACATATGGGTCTCATGTCTAACCTTACTGCACGATTTGAGACCACATTGCA
>NW_015196443.1:0-1361 GCF_001447785.1 Gekko japonicus | reverse complement strand
GGACTAGATGACCTGCAAGGTCCCTTGCAGCTCTAACATTCCATGATTCTATTACAACCTGCTGCTAATCAGGGACCAGAGAAGGACTTGATCTGTGCATGCTGGGGTTCCATTTTTGCTGTCTACTCCTGTTAGTGAGCCAGAACAATAATGTTAGTCTTGTCTTGGGTGTGCGGAAGGGCGACATTTTGGACTCCCCTACTTCTGGCCTCATTTGGGATACCGGGTATGGTTCTGGTCACCGTATTTCCGAAAGGACGTCGCAGAGCTGCGAAAAAATACAAAGGATGAGTGGGTTGAAGCACCTTCCCTCTGAGGAAAGGCTTTTCCTGGGACTTTTCAGTTCAGAAAAGAGACGATTGGGGGGTGGGGCATGATCGAGGTTGGTGGTGGAGAGAGTGGACGAAGAGAAAATGTGTCTCCCTCTCCGCGAAGACTAGAACTCGAGGACCTCCAATGAAGCAGATGGGCAGTAGGTTCAGGGCGGAGAAGAAGATATCCTACTTTACACAGAGAGTGATTCAAATGTGGAATTGGCTGCCAGGGGATGCAGCGATGGCCACAGGCATAGATGGCTTTCAAAGGAGATTAGATAAATTCGTGGAGGGTAAGTGTATCGGTGGCTACCAGCCATGGTGACTGAGGGGAACCTCCCCTGTCAGAGGCAGTAAACCTCTGAATCCCAGAGACAAGAGGCAACATCACGGGAAGGCCTCGGCCTCTCTGGCCTGTGGTTGGACCTCCAGAGGAACGGGCAGGCCACTGTGTGAGACAGGAGGCTGTACTGTCGGCCCTTGTGTGAGACGGGATGCTGGACTAGATGGACCCTCATTGGTCTGACCCAGTAGGGCTCTTCTGAGGTTCTTGTCAGGGGAAGGCCTCAGCCTCTCTGCCCTTCTGTTGGCCCTCCAGGGGAACTGCCTAGCCACTGTGTGAGACGGGAGGCTGGACTAGATGGACCCTCACTGGTCTGACCCAGCAGGGCTCTCCTGAGGTTCTTCTCAGGGGAAGGCCTCGGCCTCTCTGCCTTGTTGTTGGCCCTCCAGAGGAACTGGCTGGCCCCTGTGTGAGGCAGGAGCCTGGACTAAATGGACCCTCACTGGTCTGATCCAGCAGGACGCTTCTGAGGTTCTTAAGGCTTTGGCTTCTATGCCCTGTTTGTCGACCTCTGGAGGAGCTAGTTGGCCACTGTGTGAGACTAATCCTCTGAATCAAGGGAAGGCCTCGGCCTCTCTGCCCTGTTGGCCGTCCAGAAGAACTGGCTGGCCCCTGTGTGACAAGGGAGGCTGGACTGGATGGACCATCAGTGGTCAGATCCAGCAGAGCTCTTCCCATATTCTTCTCAGGGGAAGGCCTCGGCC
>NW_015196442.1:0-1364 GCF_001447785.1 Gekko japonicus | reverse complement strand
AAAATGCAAATGCAGATTCGACCTGTGAATGTGTCAACTTGAAGGTAACATTAAATGTGAAATTCCTATATAGGATTTGTTCCTGAGGAAAGACCAGAGGTCTGAAACACCTAAATATCTGGAATAAGTGTTGAGAGAGAGATCGAATTTGGAGCAGACTGCTTTTGAGAATACAAGACTGTTAGAAGGGTATTGACTGAGAGAGTTTGGAGCAGACTGCTTTGTGTAATTTTATTGACCTTTGTATTTTTTCTATGAAGGAATAAGTGGTTGTTTTTCATTACTAGACACTAAATGATGTTATGGCTTTAATCTAGTCTCTTTTGTCATTGTATTATTCTGTGGGCATCTAGCACACATCTGTATATATTTTTTCTTACCAGACTCCCTTCCAAATAATCCCCAGCATAGCATTTGCCTTTTTTAATTGCAGTCGCTCACAGAGTTGACATTTTCAGTGAGTTATCTGCCACAACTCAAATATCTCTCTCCTGGTTAGTTACCGCCAGTTTGGACCTCATCAGTGTATATTTGTAGTTAGAAATCTTGGCTCCAATGTGCATTACTTTGCACTTGCCCATGTTGAACCTCATTTGCCATGTTGACACCCACTCACCACAAGGTGTCACCACAAAGCTGTGGATCCGTGATTTCTGTGGCACAAGGTGTGGCCATGGACATGATATGTGATTTGATAATTATGCTGAGGTGACCCAAAGCAAAAATCCAGATGATCTGTGAGGATGTTGAGTAGGGGGTTACCCAACACAAAGACCCCAAGGATCCATGAGTATCCGAGCTTCAGAACCATGTTTTTGCAGCCTGGTGTTACCAAGAAGCCGTGGATCCGTGATTTTTGTGGTGATAGCTGTGGCAATGGACATGATATGTGATTTGATGGTGAGTCTGGGCTGACCCAATGCAAAGTCCCTGAGGATCCATGGTTCAGAACAATGTTATTGCAGCATAGTGTCGCCACAAAGCCGTGGATCTGAGACTTTTGTGGTGTAAGCTGTGGCCATGGACATGATGTGTTATTTGATGGTGAGTTCATGGTGACCCAATGCAAAAGCCCTGAGGATTCATGAGGAGCTGTGCTTTGGAAGTATGTTTTTGCAGCATGGTGTTGCCATGAAGCCATGGCTCTGTGAATTTTGTCATGTTAGCTGTGGCCATGGAGATGATATGGGATTTGATGGTGAGTCTGGGGTGACATAAAGCAAAATCCCTGAGGAAGTGTGCTTTAGAATCATGCTTTTGTTCCATGGTGTTGCCACAAAATATGATTTGATCCATGAAGATCCGTGCTTCAGAATCATGTTTTTGGCAGAGTTTGGATTTGAACCTGGGTCGTAGTCTGACAC
>NW_015196441.1:0-1358 GCF_001447785.1 Gekko japonicus | reverse complement strand
AGGCAGGTCTACTCAGAAGTAAGTCCCAGGTGATGTAATCGGGCTGATTCTCAAGAAAGCGTCCATAGGACTGCAACCGTATGTCAGGTTCTGCAGCACGTAAATCTCCACAGACGTTCCCAAGGAAGCGTTATGCTTTACTAGATTACAAAACTGGTACCCTATCCACAGGATTATTGTTAGGAATGACAACGGGGCGGAAACATCCTTACATATAGCAGGACGAGGCGAATGGCTAAGCAAGTTAAATTCGAGCGCGCGCAGGCGGGAATTCTCCCGGCGGGAGGATACATGATAAGCGGGAGAGTCGCAGTGCCCCATGAGAGCCGAAAGATTCACACCAGGGGTGGAACGCAAGCCCTCCCCCCTTCACAAGGCCAGACAGATAATGCCGTCTGGCAGAGCTAGCTCCCACAGTCTCCCTAGCATTGTTTATAGCAAGCGGCAGAGCAGCGAGCCAGCCCGGATTAGAAACGGGAACAAGTAAAACATGGCAGCTAGCTGACACCGTAGCCTGATATTACAGTTAGTTACGTTATGTGTAAGGTTACCAGCTGCCTGGAATAAAATGTATCCTGACTTGTTTAAAGAGGCAGACTGCCCTGCTACCCAATACCCTTCTGCTTCCTTCCCACCCACCCCACTTAACCAGTAGGCAGGTGTCGGGGTTGGTTAATCACTACCACTACTTTTTGTTGTTGTTGTAAGTTTTATTATTTTTAACAAAAAAAAGTAACTTGCATACATTCCATTTAGTTCATTTGCATACATATCAGAGTCCTCCCTCTCATATTTGTTTAAATGCTGATTGTGAATACTAGGTTCTTGTCTGTTCCTCTATCCAGTTATACACTTTATCCCATCTCCTTTTGTGTACCTTTTCATTTTTATTCTGCAACATTAAACTTAGATCATCCATTCTGGCTAGTTCTAGTATCTTATTTATCAAAGCTTCCTTAGTAGGTATCTCTTCTGCTTTCCATTGTCGAGCTATTAACAGTCTGGCAGCCGTTATAACGTAACTAATTATGTATGAGTCTTGATCATTATATCCTTTCGGAATCATATTTAACAAGTATATTTCCGGTTTTAATGCTACGTTTTTACCCAGGCTTTTCTGTATTACTTCTCTTACCATTTTCCAGAATACTTGTACTTTACTACATTGCCACCACATATGGTAAAATGTCCCTTTGTATGTTTTACATTTCCAGCACAAATTTGAATACCCCTTATAACATTTGGCTAACTTGTCAGGCGCCCAATGCCATCTATGAAACATCTTGTATACATTTTCTTTATATGCTACCGCTCTCATAAACTTTACCATTTTCCACATACTTGCCCACTTCTCCTCC
>NW_015196440.1:0-1589 GCF_001447785.1 Gekko japonicus | reverse complement strand
GGCCAGGGGAGGAAGGGCAGGACAATGTTTTGCTTTAAACGCTACCCACACACACACTGCGGTTTCCTCCACATGGCTAAACAAACATAACACGTCCGGATCAGAACTTGTTGCAGGAACTTATCGCACCAGAAGGGCAAACAGGTTGTGGAAATGGTGGCGGGAGGGGGGCTTCACCCTCCCCATTGTTGTGATTCCCACTGAAATCAGACCCCTGTGTGCCTGCTCTGAGTGGGGGAGTCCCCTGATTTGGCCCACTACTTCTACTCAAATGCCAAACGCCTAGTGGTGAGATAGTGTAGCATAGTAGTTAAGCCCTATGGCTCTGAATTCAAATCTGTGAGTGGTTCTGAATTCAAATCTCAACTTGGTAATGAACTTAGTACTCTAAAATATGTCTTGTTCCCAGCTTCCAAAGGTGGTCACCTTGTAAGGTTGCTGTCAGGTTTACAAAGGCTGCATCCAGGGCCGGATTTAGACTTGCTGAGGCCCTAAGCTATACAAAACCCAGAGGCCCCCTACTGTTTTAAATAACATCAGCTGGTCTCAGAAAAATTTAAAATATATACGCCTTTTAAATATTTGAAATCACTTTTATATTGTGTTTTTATTTGAGGCCCCAGCAGATTGCGAGGCCCTAAGCTGTAGCTTATTTAGCTTATGCGTAAATCCAGCACTGGCTGCATCCTTCCTGGGGAGGATTCTCTGTTTTGCATTCATGGCTGCAGCGAAGGCAGAGGGACTGACAATGGAGCTCCCTCCCACCTGGGAGTTTCCTGAGCCCTTTATTAGCCCTCCGTGGTTGCTCTTGGCCCTGCTGAATTGCCCAGAAGGCTATGCAAGGGTTCCATTGAATGTGCTGCTGACATCATTGTGCTATTGCTGATCTGTGATCCTAATAAAATTAAGTAAGTTAATAAATCTGTAATTGCTCTGATGCTTCAGCTGTAAAGGACTTGTGTGCCATCGAGTAGCATCCAACTTATGGTGATCCTATGAATTAGGTAAAGGTAAAGGTATCCCTTCCTCAAAAGCCAGTTGGATCCGACTCTAGGGGGTAGTGCTCATCTCTGTTTCCAAGCCAAAGAGCCAGCACTGTCCGAAGACGTCTCCATAGCCATGTGGCTGGCACAACTAGATGCTGAGGCACACGGAGCCAGTTTGGTGTAGCGGTTAAGTGCGCAGACTCTAATCTGGGAGAACTGGGTTTGATTCCCCTTGATTCCCCCACTCCTCCACTTGCACCTGGCTGGATGACCTTGGGCAAGCCCTAGTTCTGATAAGAGCTGTTCTTGAAAAAGAGCAGTTTCTGTCAAGAGCTCACTCAGCCCCACCTACCCCACCTTGTGGGGAGGGGAAGGGAGAGGAGTTTGTAAGCCGCTCTGAGACACCTTTGCGTAGTGAAGGGTGGGGTATAAATCCAATCTCCTCTCCTCCTCCTCCTGTGAGAGGAGACACAACTGCTTTCGGCTTTCACCACATCTGCATGGGGACACCACACCAACCAAACTGCAACGCTTTTTGCAGTGTCCCACCCCCTTTTTCCCTACTGTACAGACATTGGCGAGCAATGCTCCCTCTAAGCTGTG
>NW_015196439.1:0-1348 GCF_001447785.1 Gekko japonicus | reverse complement strand
TGCACTTAACCACTACACCAAACTTACATTTTCTTTTATGCATGCAAGTTTCTGCAATGGGGTAACTTACACCCCAGCGGCGTTACAGGTTGGAAAACCAGAACTGGGAGGAGCTTAACCCCCCCTCTCCATGTGCCATGGTCCTGATCCAAACTGGCCCCCACAACCTGGTAATTGAGTTCTTAGTATAGAACTTGCAGCACATTACCAGGGGAGGGCAGGATATAAATTGAATTAACAACAACAAGGAAAACACAACATGTAGCTATGTCCTCAGAAGCAGATTTAGGACATGTTGAGTGCACTTATATCTTCTGCCTGCTTGGGGTCTATGAGGCTAATTCAGGAATACAGCCTGCAAGAGTATAAAAAACTCTCTTTACATCAACACCCACCAACATATAGAACAATATAAAAAGGTTTATATAGCTAAATGAACAACAGTGAGCATACACTTCATGATTAGGGATGGGCATGAACCGGCTCATGAACTAAAGGTCATGATGAATTTTGACTGGTTCGTGGTTTGCCAACTGAATTTTGTGGCAAGTCAACTAGCATGAACTATCCGAGAACCTTGAAGCACTTAATGGCGTTCTGTGCAGGTTTGTGAATGGATAAATTTCCAGACACACTATCTCTGCTCAGAGAAAATATTTACCAAACTTCAAAGCAACTGGGCATGGGGGGGGGGCAGAATTCTCCAGTCTCAGAAACACTGTTGTCAGTTTCAAACTAGTCGTGTCAGTTTCAAGAGGATTGCCACTCTTTACTGGTGTTCCTTTGTGTTCACATCCTATTTTCTTGCAAAGAGCTTGCAAAATCCCATCCCCCTTGCTTGGATTTGTGAACCTGTGCTTTGAGATCAATCCTTTTAAGCTTTCAATGCTAGTGGCAGTGGGCACTCTGTTATGGCACTGGTATTACTTGGCACTCTGTACATTGTACTGGTTCTGGTGGGCTTGCAAAATTGCCCCTTCCTTGCTTGAATTGTGATTGATCTGGCACTGCCACTTTGGCACTGGGTTCTGCTGCGCACTAGTACATTGCACAGGTTCTGCTGGGTTTGCAAAAATGCCCCCCCACTTCAGTTTCTATTGCAGAGATTTTCTGGGAATTCTGCTCCTGTTTTGCTGGGATTCCATTGCCCTTGCTTTTTTGCTGCTTTCCCCCTCCATTGTAAACAATGGAGGATGCGGACACCTTCTTTGAGGGGCTGTAACTTGGAACTCGTAAATCCAATCCTCACCAAACTTGGAGAGCAAGTACAGACGAGTCTGCTGGAGACTCTCTGAGAGTATGATGTAGACTCATAAATAATAGAATTGGAAGGTACCTCCAGGGTCAT
>NW_015196438.1:0-1362 GCF_001447785.1 Gekko japonicus | reverse complement strand
ACACACACACACACACACACACGTTTAAACAACTTTTGCATGTTTCAGAACCATATTGAAATTATATTGCCAGTGTCAGAAAACGACTTCATTCATCTTTACATGGCTGTCAACCATATTTGCATATCATTAGACAAATCTGTGTAATCGATTTCTGATAAAGCCAGCATCAGATTTATGAGAAATTGTTCATTCTAGCTCAGTGTTGTATATGCTCATCCTAATGGAAGCCAGAAAGTGCTAAGGAAAATTAATTCATTACAGACTCTTACAGACTTCTGTTTGGACATTATTTGGCTTGTTGGACTTCAACTTCTTGATGAATGGGGCAACAGTGGATTCTTTTGGGAATGTAAAAAAAAAGGCAATCAAACCACAGTTTGAAGTCATTAACATTAAAGGAAGCGTGCAAGTCAATAATATAATTGGTGTACATTAAGAGAGCCCTTTCCTCGGAGAGTGATCCTGATATAGAAATCAGGGAGACAGCCAAAGGAAAAGTTTTGGGTGAGATTAACAGGTGACTATAGCTACTCTTGGGCTGATTTAACAAATGCAAATGCTTATGACAAGAGACATTACATCTGATCTGCCTACTTCCTTCGTTACATGGGGAGGCTTTACCCAGCAGAGGTCCTTTCCACACTAGACCTTAAATCCTGGTTCAACCCTGTCCACAAACTTACATTCTATACTACACCTCGAGTTCACCCCTGTAATTCTCTTGGTATTTTTTGTTTCCACATTACATTGAGGTCACCTAGTTTCTCCCCACACTTGTCCGGGGATAAACAGATACTGTTATAACCAGGGATAAATGCAAGGTATTGCGTCACGAGTTGAACTCTGATAAAACCAGGGATGTGATCCAAATGAGGAAAGGACCAGAAAAAGTCTTCCTTCAATAGAAGAAGACAACAACAGTAAAATCCTTATTTCATTCCCATCTTTAGACTAAGGAAGACAGGTTCCCAGTTTCTTCCTAATCTCATGTGCATATGATGTTCAAATGTCAAAGGGAATGGGCTATACTGGTTATCCATTAGTTAATATTTGTTGATGCTTCCCAAATTCCCTGGATTCTGAAATTCTGAATCATCCGTCCTTGTTCTGCAATTGAAACTGATGCACTGGGAACCTTCTGTTGTTCCAACTATTATTTCATATTTTGATCAGTGTTGTGCACATCTGAAGATCATTTTCAATCCCTTCATTTATTTTCCCCTCTCTAAATTACCCATGTAAATATGAGCATTAAGAACTCACTCCTAAATTCAATCTTCATGTAATGGCATGTGTGATTTCACTGTTGTGCGATATTCTACCCATTTATGGGAGTAACACAAAAAGAATCTGTATGCA
>NW_015196437.1:0-1383 GCF_001447785.1 Gekko japonicus | reverse complement strand
GTTCATGAGGTCTCATGACCATGAACTTTCACGAACCTTCCAGCTTAACGACCAGGTTGGTTTCCTGAGGTTTTTTGACGTGGCAGAGCACCTCGTGGGCTAGAGGTGTCAAACTCACAGCGAGTCAACAGCTGACTCTCCTCTTCTTGCCCAACAAGTTTGGTGAGGCCTAAGGGCGCAGTTAGAGCCCCGCAAAGCAGGTGCCCCCCAGGAAAGTTCTCTGTGGGAACACGGCAGAAGCAGGTTCAAAAGTGTGTTGAACAGCCCCCCTGGAAGCTAGAGGCATCAAAAGATCACCCCAGGATGCCCCTCTACCTGCCCTCCAAGTTGTGTGCAGATTGGCTTTGGGAGGGAAGAAGATCCTAGGATCCAATGTGCAAAAGGGAGAGAGGCCCCTGCCACACGAGGGGGAAAGCATGGGCAAAGTGCTGCTTTTTAAAGCCGCACCAAAAGAGACACGTGGCGGCGGGATCACATAGATCCCCTAAGCTGCTGTGCACTTCCTCCCCGGCACGATCAGATGTCGAGGGGAAGCCACTGAAAGGGGAGCGAGGCAGCCAAACTGCGCATGTGTGCACATGCGCAGTTTGGCCGGGAGCCTGGATTGCTCCGGACAACGGGCGTGCCAGCGATCCCACAGCCGCGCTTGATGCGGTGTTCCCGGTAAGTCCTCCTCTGGGGGTGATTCTTTTTTACTGTGGGTTTTCGGCCTGAAGGGCCGGATCAGGGACGGGTGCACGCCACTTCCCAGATGTTGCGGTGAGATGGTGCCCGTTTGCTGTGCCCCCGATCCGTCCCTCTCTCGGGCCAAAACCTTCCATGTGACCGTGGTCGGAGTGTGTCAAATGACCTTGCAAGCTAGAGGCATCAAATTCACAGCAGATCTCCCTGGGAGGTCCTTCTATCTGCCCTCCGAGTTGTGTGCAGATAGGCTTTGGGGGGGCCAAGTAGTGCCCTTCCCAAAGCGGGTGCCCCCCAGGAAAGTGCTGCTGGGGAAATCACAGCAGCCACAGGTTCAGGAGTATTTTGAACCCCTGCAAGCTAGAGGCACAGAACCGAATGGGAGCTCTCTGGTTGGCAGCCAGAGCTGCCTGTCAAGCTTTGGAGGACCACTATAGGTGTTTCCACGGCTGCAGAACTCCACCCCCCCTTGCTTGGACAATTAATTCATCTCGCCAGCATGTCTGGCTCACAACCCACCTAATGAACCTCCGCAAAAAACATGGCAGTTCATGGATCGTTCGTCAGAGATGCAATTGCATGAACTGAGGCCTCACGAGCCATGAACTGGCCATGTTTATGATGAAATTAGGTTTGTGGTGAGGTTCGTGCCCACCCCCAGATGGTATACAAATGAGTTAAATATAACTGAAAAAAACAAAT
>NW_015196436.1:0-1344 GCF_001447785.1 Gekko japonicus | reverse complement strand
GATTGGTTTTGGTATGAATTGTATTATTGAATTGAATTAAATTTACATTGCAATTCATATACAAAAAAAGTTGGGTCATGCAACACACACACACACACACACATAAAAGTTGAGAAAGAAATAGTTTTTGAAAAATTATTGAAAAATGATTGTATATACAGCATTTAGCTTAGCTACATTTATTGTATTCCTAGGCTGGATTCCTTTGTTTACTGCTCATTGCAATAGTATGGCACTGACTGTGGAACCCAGTAGTTTTATGTACAATTCTCGGAATCTCGGCTTCTATTTTTAAAGCAGTTTCTAGATCACAAGACTGCGGAGAAAAACTTGAAGACATGTTGACTTTTTTCAACAAAGCAGAAATTGGAGACTCTATGGGTGGACATCCCAACAGCCAGGAAGCGGAGACTGGAATCAATCCAGAAATCCATGCCAACTCAAGAGCACACTGAAGGCTTGCCAGGAAGCAGCCAGTAATTTTAAGGCAAAGCCGTCTTAATGCAGACACAGTTAGGCTGTCAGAGGCAGCAACAGTGATTGCGTCTTCCTCCTCTGGGAAAAAAAATAATGTCATAAAATAACTTCTTAGTATGCTAATAGCCCTGTTTGACTAAGATAAATAAAGGACTTCCCCTTGATACAACATCTATTCTCAAAGGAGAATCTTTCCATCTTGCAAAGACAACAGAGCAAGAAAAATAAGTCTTACTGGACATGCTCCAAGCCCAATTGATTTTAGTGGGCCTCAAGTACAAAAATAGTTTTTAGGCTGCTCACTTGGCTTAAAGTGAGAGACACCAGGCAGAAACAGGCCATGAGAGATTTTGGCTCAACAGTAAGGGGATGTGCTCATAATGCAACAGTCTCACTTACAGTAGCACCTGCTAATACAATGTCATTATGTAGGTAAGAAAAAAAGATACCAGGTTTTGCAGTCTATTGATGGTCTTGCTTGCCTTCAGTGAATGAAGGGGCTTTCAGATCTCACATTACTCAAAATGATACTGACCAAAGTCATAAGGTAGGTTAGATATATCCACAGCATTAAATACCATACCAATGGATCCTAGAACATATCTTTGGGATATATCCTTGGAAACAGTGCTACTGTCAAGCCTTTCCTATATAATCATGGCTTGTTATCTTCTAAAGCTTTCTGCCATTTATTAATTTTTCCTTATCTTAACCTTTGCTTCTCCCCATTCTAGCTCTTAGATCTGTCCTCTCTCTATTACAGCCACCATATTGAAGCACATGAATACACTTCTACACGGCTATAGTTCCACGGTAAGACCCAAATGATGCAAAATTGAACATGTAAACTGGCCCCATCACATGAAC
>NW_015196435.1:0-1409 GCF_001447785.1 Gekko japonicus | reverse complement strand
GGACTTGCTGATTCACATTCTTTCACACACGAAATGGAAATGAACATCAGTCCCACGGGCATTGTTGCGAGGATGAAATATTATTTGGGTCAGGTCCAACAATCTGTCGACGGAATGTGCTGATGATCACAAATCTTGACTGCATTCACCTCCACTACAGTAGTTCTTTCATGGACAGCTTCAAGAGGGAATTAGATAAGCATATGGAACAGAAGTCCAACATTGGCTATTAGCCACAAGGTGTAGACAGGAAGTCTCAGGCTGGGGCAAATGATGCTCTGTATACTTGGTGCTTGGGAGGGCTTCTAGTGTCCTGTGGGAGAGCTTCTAGTGTCCTGGCCCCACTGATGGACCTCCTGATGGCACCTGGTATTTTTGGCCACTGTGTGACAGAGTGTTGGACTAGATGGGCCATTGGCCTGATCCAACATTGGCTTCTCTTATGTTCTTATGACCCTGGGGAGGTTTATTCCTGCAGTGGGATCTTTGTAGAATAACAGACATGGGGGTCCAGAAGCTGCAGTGGGGAATGGGACAAAGTAAAATAGATCAAGTGAACAGCCAAGCTGTGCAAATAATCAGCTTGATAAAATATGGCTGTCATCTAGTGATAAATTAATGCAAAAATTATATAGGTTCCTGTTAGAAGAATATGAACTAGACGAAGATGTTAAATCAGTTATGATAACATGGATGCAAGATATGGGAAAGCAGGTAGAAGATGAACAATGGGATTCTATATGGCATTCTATTAAGTTTATGAGAGCTATTGCATATAAAGAAAACATTTATAAAATGTACCACAGATGGTACTGGTCACCAGATAAAATCGCTAAATGTTATCCTCAAGCATCCAATATATGTTGGAAATGTAAAAAAAATGTGGGGACGTTCTACCATATGTGGTGGAAATGCTGTAAAATATGTAAGTTCTGGAAAATGGTGCAAAAAATTCTTTGTGAAATACTGAATATAGAGATTGAGCTTCTGCCTGAAATATACCTTTTGAATATAATCCCGAGAGGGTATAAAAAACAAGATAAATACCTAATAGCGTACATAGTAACTGCGGCACGTATATTACTAGCAAGAAACTGGAAGACAGATAAAGTACCCACAAGAGAGGACTTATCTATTAAACTCATGGAGTTAGCGCAAATGGACAGCTTGAGTTTAATATTACAAGATAAAGACCAAAAATGTCAGGAACAAAGGTGGTTTAGGGTATATGAATGGTTAGGTCGTCAAAGGAATTGATAAGGATACAGAGCGATATGTATAATGTACTATGACGAAAATATAAACCTTCAACTCCAAAATATGTGTAATCTAACATGATAAAGTATGAAATGTTATGAAAAACTCTTCAAAAATAAAAGCTTTTTAAAAAAGGAGGTCCACCAGTGGGG
>NW_015196434.1:0-1380 GCF_001447785.1 Gekko japonicus | reverse complement strand
TTGCTGTGCAGCTGCATTTTGACCCGCATTACCCCACAATTTCCCCTGCATCTTCTTGATCCTTATTTTTTAGGGGGAAAATGGGTGACCAAGGGCGGGGCAACCACTTTTGTGGAATCCGTCTAAATGTCAAGAGTGCTGTCAAGTCTCAGCCAACTCATGGGGATCCCATGAAGTTCCACTTTACGGACTTTCCAAGACAAGAGATGAACAGAGCTGGTTTCCCATCACCTTCCTTTGTGAATAGGCTCTCCAGCTCTGGATTCAGAATACCTGGATATTTTTGAGGTGGAGCCTGAGGAGAGTGGGATTTAGGGGAGAGAGGGACCTCAATGAGGTATAATCCCATAGAGTCCATTTTCCGAAGCAGCCATTTCTTTCCAGGTGTACTGATCTCTGTCACCTGGAGATCAGTTGTAAACCTCCAGGAGATCTCCAGCCACCACCTGGAGGTTGGCAACCCTATCTAAGCAACAGCCCCAGTATTCTTTGTTGGTCTCCCATCCAAGTACTGGTCAACCCCTGCTTAGCTTTCGAGCTCTGCCGAGATTGGGCTAGTCTGGGCTCTTACAGCTGCTACTTTTTTGTTGTTCAGTCGCACAGTCGGGTCCAACTCTTCGCGATCCAATTGACCAGATCACGCCAGGCCTTCTTGTCTTCCGCCGTCCTCTGAAGTTTGCTGCTACTACAATGGCCTAAAACTCTGGCCTGGATTAAAGGAACAGAGTTGTCAAAAAAAAACCACAAGAAGGATCATTCCCCCAGCTGGGGAGCAGCTTTCTCTGTTCCTTTGTAAGAACCCCAGAGGAGCCTTGCTTGATCATATCCTGATCATATTGGGATATTTGGGCCCCAGTCACATGGAGTATTAGGTACACGGAAGGGACGGATTAAGGGCGGATCAAACTGGCGCAATCAGACGCCAACATCTGGCAAGCGTCACGGACCCGCCCCTAACCCGTCGCATCCAGCCAAAAATGCGGATTGAAAAGGTACTAGGGAAAATGGAGTTACCTACTGGAAGATCTGCAGCAACAGCGGGTGTGGGATCGCGGACGCACCGGCAGCTTGTAGCATCCTGCAGCCATCCATGACCCACGCATGTGCACTAATGTGGGACCGCCGTGTTGCCTCGCTGGGACTACGCCATTGCCTCCCAGTGTGATCGGGTGCCGGCGGAGGAAGAACAGAGCCGCGGGGGAGTGTAAGATCGCACTCCCATACTTCTTTTAGCTCTGCCTCTAAAATGTCTCCCTTCCAGTGCGGATTTTCCCACTCGTGTGACTGGGGCCTTGGTTAATTTTGCCCAGTCTTAGAAGCGTGATACTGAGTGCAGTAAATAGACTTCCCAAAAAAGGGTCAACTTACATTTATTCAAGT
>NW_015196433.1:0-1463 GCF_001447785.1 Gekko japonicus | reverse complement strand
TGCTAATGAACTCCTGCGGCTCTTTTTCTTTAACCCCCGGGCTTTAACCCCCAGATTAAAATACAAGAATACATACTCTCATGTACCATAAACCTTTTTGCGCAGTTTTCTGAGTGCATCTGCACCCCAGAGCTATGCAAGGGCGTTACAACGCTGCCCGTTTGGTGTTTATTCCCTTATTGATAACCCCTTGCGTAGAGCTTGCTTTTCATTACTGCTGAACATTTCATTCCCACTTTCCACTAAGCAATCTCCTCCAGGTCAGTTGCTGCCATGTAAGATCCTAACAAAGGACTTAAAGTCAGAGGGGGGGGGTAGCTCACAGCAACGGAAAGAGCTCAACCAATAGGTATTGCTTATTTAGGGGAACTGGTTTACCTACTGAGTAAGGAGCCAGGGCTGATGTTTGTCATGCACCTGCTTGCTAAAATAAAGGGACCGTAAGTGAAATGTGGGGTCACTCTGAGTGGTGGAGAAACCATTGCTCAGCTGTATGCTTGGCTGCTCTTGCCTGCAGGCTCGTAGCCAGGATTTTGTGGCTTGTGGGGCAAATTTTTTTTTCTGGTGCTCCCTCCTACAAGATTTAAAGGGCCCTTCAGCTGATAGGCAGGGAGCACGTGGCCCACCGATCAGCTGGAGGGCCCTTTAAATCTTGCCAGAGGGAGGGAGATGGGCGCGCACCATCCCCACTTCATCTCGAAAGCATTTACAGGATCCCTTTGCGTGCTTTTGAGATGAAGGGGTGATGGTGTGCGCCCCTCCCTCCCCTCCTGCGAGATTTAAAGGGTCCTCCAGGGACCACGTGCTCCCCGCTGATCAGCTGGAGGGCCCTTTAACTCTTGCAGGAGGGGATGGAGAGGGGCGCGCATTGAAAGGATTGCTTGAAATGCTTCTGAGGAGAAGCGGGGGCTCTTTAAGGAAGGGGGCAGAGCCTCCAGTAGTCCCCCTGTAGCTACGGGCCAGATTGCCTGACTTGATAATGGTTAGACTGGTGTGTATGTTTTTTAGGTTATTTCTGATACACAAAAGCTGGTGCTGTCAAAAGTAGCTGATGCCAAAGAAGCTGTCACCAAGGCTGTACAGAGTGGCAAGGAAATGGTGGTAGACACGAGGATGGGTAAGATGGCCTTGAGTGGAGCGGAAGCCATGCTGGAGAAGTCCGAGGAGTTGCTGGACCACTACCTCCCAGTGGCGGGTGAAGAGCTGGGTAAGAAAGTACCAATGTGTGTCCAATGGCCCTGTGTGGACTGAAAAATCCACATGACAGGGCTACGGTGTACAGTGCATCTGTGCAAACCCAGTGTGTATGTGGGAAACTGTTCTATTAAGAAGTGGACTGAACTTGTTAATATATTGTAAATTAGTATGAGGAGCTAAGATTGCTAGGAATTCTATAAATAATACTTAGTGATAATTGTGGGAGAAGAAAGAAGTAGGAAGACAAAGAAGAAGATATGAAGATA
>NW_015196432.1:0-1381 GCF_001447785.1 Gekko japonicus | reverse complement strand
TATGGACTTTTGTTGGCAGGGTGATATTTTTTTATTATTATTATGCTTTCTAGGTTTGCCATAGCTTGCCTCCTAAGGAACAAGCGTCTTTTAATTTCGTGGCTGCAGTCACCGTCTGCTGAAGTAGGTTGAAGATTTATCACCATATCACATACTTGATCAAATTGTTTTGGAGCACCTACAGGCTGATCAGTTTTGGGTAGTGGGATTCATTTTTTGACAGGTGTATTTAAGACCTATCTTGCAAATTCAAAATGAGGATCTGATGTTTGTGATTGCTCTGTCACAATCTCATTTTCTGGCATTCTCTTTTCAGATAATAATTTAGAGTCACATATACCCTGCCATAGTTCTTTCTGGAGGGGGGGGAATTCACAACCATCCCCCCATTTTTCCACATGCTAGAGTATTGAATGAACACTGTAGATAATCTCCTTTGACATGGCTCTCTGCATATTCTGTTTTTACAGTGCTCATTCATCTTCATATGTTTGTGTCTTTTACTTTACTTCTTGCTAAACTAAGGCCCCGATCACATGGGAGGATTTGCCCTGTTAAACGGATGGGTTGAGGGCACATCAAATGGGCGCAATTATACCGCAACATCTGGAAAGTGTCACGCACCCGTCCCTGATCTGTCCCTTCAACCCCAATGCGCATTAAAAAGGTACTACCCAAAGAGCACTACCTTCTGGATGATGTGCGGCAACTCTAGGCATCTGATCGGGGAAGTGCTGGTAGCCCGTCGCAGCCAGCGCTGTTCCCCATCCCACGCATGTGCACAAACACGCAATGTCCGTTTTGCCACGCTATGTCTGATCGCCTGCCGAAGGCCAGAGCATGGAGCCATGGGGGTGCGTCGGATCATGCTACCGCGGTTCTTTTTGCTCCGACTCTAATTTGCCTCCCTTCAGCGGTGCAGTATCACGCTCATATGACCGGGACCTAAAATGCAGTGAGTGAAAAAATGGCAAAAACAGCTGTCTCTTGTGTTAATGGCTGGGTCCACGGTTATTGTTCAAAACTTACTTATTGCTGTGAGATAATTTAAATGCAATGTGGTTCTTATAACAAACTAAAAAGAGAAAATCACATGAATGCATGGAGCTTCCTTATACTGAGTCAGACCATTGGCCTTTCAAGATCAGTATTGCCTGCTCTGACTGGCAGCAGCACTCTAGGATCTCAGGTAGAGGTTTTCCACATCACCTACTATCCGATCCTTTTAATTGGAGATGCAAGAGATTGAAACTAGGATCTTCTGTGTGCAAAGCACATGCTCTGCCACTGAGCCATAGGATCACCTGAGGTGGGTTGAGGAAGAACAGCAAGCATTTTGTTGACACTGTTATTTGCTGAGTTTATAACACAAAATGTCGAT
>NW_015196431.1:0-1402 GCF_001447785.1 Gekko japonicus | reverse complement strand
CTGAATCTGTCTTCTACCATATTTGCTGCTACCCCTAATTTAGTATCCTCTGCAAATTTACTAAGCATTCCCTCTGTTCCTTCATCCAAATCATTTATAAAGATGTTGAACTAAACAGGTCCCAGGACAGATCCTTGAGGCACTCCACTTGTCACTCCTCTTCAAGAGGATGAGAAACCATTAACAAGCACTCTTTGGGTACGATCAGTCAACCAGTTACAGGTCTACCTAACAGTCATAGGATCCAAACCACATTTTACCAATTTGTCAACAAGAATATTATGTGGAACCTTATCAAAAGCCTTACTGAAATCAAGATAAGCTATGTCTACAGCATAGCTTTTTTCGAAAAAAGAGATAAGGTTATTCTGACATGACTTGTTCTTGAAAAACCCATGCTAGCTCTTAGTAATCACAGCTGTCCTTTCTAAGGACTGACTGATGAGTTGTTCTAAAACTTTTTGAGGTACAGACATCAAACTGATGGTTCAGTAGTTACCTGGATCCTCCTTTTCCCCCTTCTTGAATATGGGAACGACATTTGCCCACCTCCAATCTCCTAGCACCTCACCTGTTCGCCGAGAATTCTAAAAAATAATGGATAGAGGCAAGGAAATTACATCCGCAAGTTTTTTTAGTATCCTTGAATACAGTTCATCTGGCCCCAAGACTTCATTTCATTTAAAGAAACTAGGTGTTTGTGTACTACCCCTATGCCAATCCTAGGTGGCAACTCCCTTCCCTCATCATGTGTTCTGTTTTTGCCATGTTGAGCACCGTTTCCCTCATGAGAGAAGACTGAGGAAAAGTAGGAATTGAGCAATTCTGCCCTCTCTTCATCACCTGTTACAATTTCACTTTCCTGTCCACCACAATGGGCCTACCATGTCCTTGCTCTTTTTCTTACTTTGAACATAAGAACCCTGTTTTGTTGTTTTTAGAATCTCTCTCTAGCCTAAGCTCATACTGAGCTTTAGCTTTCCTAACTCTCTCTATATAAGCACTGATTATTTGTTTATATTCATCCTTGGTTATAAGGTCCTCCTCCCATTTCCTAAATGAGTCCTTTTTAATTCTCAGTTCTTCAGAAAGCTGTTTATTGAGGCACCTTGGCTTCTTTAGGCTCCTCCCATTTTTCCTTCTCATCAGAATCATCCAATGAGTTAATTAGTCTCCTGCACAAGTTTTGGCATAACCCGAGGAGAGCCTTGACCTTACCTTCTCCAAAGCATGGCGTTGCTAGCTCCTAAAATGGCTGCCAAAGCGAATTTAGCCAAGATGGAGTCAGAGCAGACAATGCACAACTGGGAAAGGGGACCCTGGTAACACTGTGCAGTTAAAAGCATGATCTATATTGATTTTGTGCCTTTCTTGTCACTGTTAAAGTTGCAGAGCTTGATCG
>NW_015196430.1:0-1370 GCF_001447785.1 Gekko japonicus | reverse complement strand
GGTTAGGTTTTTATCTTAATGTTGTAGATAGCTGGTATTTGTTAGAGGGTTTTTCTAACGGTTTTAGGATTCCCTATGTAGGCACTAGAAGGGCTTTTATGGCCAACAACCTCACTTCAGTTCAGGGCTTAGAGCAGATGGTCAGGGACAAGATTAAGAAGGAGTGTGTTGAAAGGAGGGTCCTCGGCCCCTTTCCCTCACCCCCTATGCCCACGCTTAGAGTGTCCCCCTTGGGAGTCGTTCCCAAGAAAACATCGAGAGAATTTTGCCTGATACATCACTTGTCCTTTCCAAAGGGTGACTTGGTCAACGATGCTATCCCGGAGCAGCTCTGCTCTGTCCGGTATATGTCATTTGATCAGGCTGTTCGGATCATTCATAAATGCGGTCCGGCTGCTAAGATGGCAAAATGTGACATCAAGTCAGCGTTTTGACTCTTACCCATCCATCCTGGGGACTTTGACCTGTTGGGCTTTGCTTTTGAGGGTCAATTTTATGTGGACAGGGCTCTTCCCATGGGTTTCTCGATCTCATGCTCTGCTTTTGAAAGATTTAGCACTTTTCTTGAGTGGGCACTGCAGATGAAGTCTGGACTTAAGGAGGACGTGCACTATCTTGATGATTTCTTATTTGTGGGACTGTTGGGGTCCGGGTAGTGCCAGCGTTTGCTCAGAGCCTTTATGGAGTTGGCCGGCGAGCTCAGCATCCCATTGGCTTATGAGAAAACCAAAGGGCTATCTGCCACATTAACTTTCTTGGGTATCGAGCTGGACACAGTACAGTGCATGTCATGTCTGCCAACCGACAAGTTAGGTCAGCTAAAGGAACAGGTGGATGACTTCTTGTCAAGGAAAAAGGCCTCCTTATTGGAATTACAGAAGCTCGTGGGCCATTTAAATTCTGGCTGTCGGGTAGTTGCCCCCAGGAGAGCTTTTCTCCATAGACTTTGCTGGGCCATGTCTGGCCTCAAAAAGCCCCATCACAAGGTTAGGATTTCCCATGGGATGAGGGAGGACTTGAAGGTCTGGCAGAATTTTCTGACCCATTTTAATCAATTTTCTTTTTGGAGGGAGGAGCTGCGTGTACAGGGTGGTCTGCAGGTTACATCGGATGCAGCAGGTTCCATGGGTTTTGGGGTGTATCTAACTTTCTTAGAGTTTTTTCCAATTTTGGTGGCTTCATGTTCCCATCTTTATTGGGAAGATGGTTTCCACCTGTCTGACTTGGGCAACAGACTATTCTTGGAGGATTTGAGGCAGGGGCTGCGGCAGATTGTCAACCGTTGTGTGGGTGCAAGGGTCAAAGCAGAGACTTGACCCTTTTTTGTGGCGGAAATCTGGCCTGTTCAGGGGAACACCATGTGACAGACC
>NW_015196429.1:0-1392 GCF_001447785.1 Gekko japonicus | reverse complement strand
GGGCCTGCTTCCCCCCTTTTATTTCCCCAAGAACCTGAAGAACTGAGCAATGACTCACATAAGCTCCTCCTCTGCCACTAATTTTGTTAGTCTTTAAGCTGCTCCTGGACTCCTTTCTGCTGCCGCCGACAGACTAACATGGTGACCCACTGTCAGTTATAAATCCAGACATAATTTATGTTTGAAGGCCAGGTATTACTCGAGAACCAGTTTCAGCACCTGACCTGAAGTTTGTGAACAGTGAATGGTTTACTGACGAGATCGGGCATGTTAGGGGTGGTATGGGGACTGATCTGGACTCTCAGGCTAATTCCAGAGAAAGGGACATTTTGCGGATTGTACAAAAGAGGATTGGGGACATTGAAACCAAGTAATTAATGCAGGCAGCTCCGGAGTGTGCTCCCCTCGTTCCCTTGGCCTCCCCCTTATACAAGATTCAATGGCTCAGTATTTTTCTAATTTGATCATCCCTCTTCGTCGCAAAGCCTTTATGCTGGCTAGGTTCAATTTACTTCCTTTGGCTGTTTTGGCAGGTAGATATAAGGGCACCTCTTATAAGGACAGAGTTGGCACCTGCTTCTCTAATGAACCTGACTCTGTGCAACATATCCTTCTTCATTGCCCCCAATACTCTTTCTTACGTTATCACTTGATTCACCCTCTTTTGGCTTCTGTAAGGGTTGTTGATAATGAATTTAACTTCAATAGAAATAAGTGCAAAGTCCTACACTTAGGTACAAAAAATCAAAGACACAGATATAAAATGGGAGGGACTTGGCTTGACAGCAGCACATGTGAAAGGGATCTAGGTGTTCTGGTTGATCACAAGCTAAACATGAGCCTGCAGTGCGATGTGGCTGTGAAAAAAAACTGTGCACCCTCTCAGCACTCAGCCAGCAATTCAAGCTGCAGCCAAAGGATAATTCTCTGGAGGAGTATGTCTCTCCATCTTGCGGAATTATTTCTCTGGGGGAGTATGTCTCTCCACCTTGTGGAATTATCTCCTATATGATTCAGCAGACAAGCCAAATTTCTTCAGGGCTAGCTGTTTGAATTTCTGGAAATTCGAAGTGTCAGGGCCACTGAGGGATCCTAAGAGAAGGATCAGCCAACCCTCCAGACAATTGAGATCTCAACACCAGCATATAGTGTCGGGTATGTAACCCCAAGTCCTGGCAGGTTTGCTCAAAGAGGGTGAGATATCCCAGCAAATCCTGCCCTGGTTTAAAGTAAGGAAACATCCTTCTATCCATATCCCAGGGGGCAACAAAATTCGGGGGGTCACGAGGATTATGCTCACCATCCCTCTGGCTGGATTCAGCACCACGTTGTCAAGGCTTGCCTGTGGACAGCTCCCTCCGATCTCTGGAAATGCCTTCAGCACTGGGGATG
>NW_015196428.1:0-1373 GCF_001447785.1 Gekko japonicus | reverse complement strand
AACCTTAACCCTAACTCTAAACCATAACCATAACCCAAATAAAACCAACCCTAACTTAAATCCGTAACCCTAACCACAACACTAACTCTAATAACCCTAACCCAAATAACTCTAACCCTAATAACCTAACCCTAACCTAATCCCTATAACCTAACACTTATAACCCTAACCATAATCCCTAACCCTAAACCTAATAATCCTAACTTTAACCCTCATAACCCTAACCCTAAACCAAATAACCCTAACTTTATTCCCTAACCCTAACACTAACCCTAATAATCCAAAACCTAACCCTAAACCTAATCGAAATAACCCTAACCCTAACTTTAATCCCTAACCCTAACCCCAACCGTAATAATCCTAACTAATACCACTAAATTTAACCCTAGTAACCCTAACCCTAACTTTAATAACCAAAACCCTAATCCCTAACCTTAAAAACCCTAACCCTTTATCTCGAACCCTAACGCTAATAACCCTAACCCTAAAACCCTCACCCTTACCCTAATAACCTTTACCATAATAATGCTAACCCTAACCCTAATAACCAAGACCCTAAAAACTCCAACCCTAACCACCCTAAACCTAAGAACCCTAACCCTAATAACCCTTACCCTAACCCTAACACTAACTCCAATAATCCGAACCCTAAATCTAATAACCATAACCCTAACCCTCATAACCCTAACCCTAATACTCCTAACCCTGACTTTAATCACTAACCCTATAATCCCAAACCCTAACCCTAATAACCCTAACCTTAATCCCTAACCCTAATAATCCTAACCCTAATCAACCCTAACCCTAACCACTATAAACCTAACAACCCTAACCCTAATTACCCTTGCCCTAATACATAACCCTAACACTAACTTTAATTATCCTAACCCTAAACCTAATAACCTTAACCTGAATAATCCTAACCCTAACCCTAATAATCCTAACTGAAATAACCTGTAACCTAACATTAACCCCAAACCCTAAACCCTAACCACAACCCTAATTACCCTAACTCTAATAAACCTAAACCTAACCCTAGTTACCCTAACCCTAATTTTAATAACTGTAACCCTAATCCCTGACCCTAATAACCCTAACCCTAATAATCCTAATCCTAATTAGGCCAAATCTAACCCTAATAACCCTAACCATGTCCTTAACCCTTTATCCCTAACAATAATAACCCTAACCCTAACAACCCTAACCCTAATAACCCCACCCCTAACTCTAACCACCCTAACCCTAACAACCCTAACCCTAGCCCTAATAAACCTAGCCCTAATAACCCTAACCATGTTCTTAACCCTTTATCCCTAACCCTAATAACCCGAACCCTAACAACCATAACCCTAATAACCCCACCCCTAACTCTA
>NW_015196427.1:0-1394 GCF_001447785.1 Gekko japonicus | reverse complement strand
CACCTTGGTCTATCGAGGTGTCAGTATCTCTCCAGGGTTTAGGTTGAGGTCTTTCATGTCACTTTGTATCCCATCCTTTTCCCTGGAGATGCTGGGGATCGGACCTGGGACCTTCTGCATGCCAAGGAAATGCTCTGCCATTGAGCCATGGCCCCACTGCAACATAAAGGCTCATTCTTTCAGCACGTTCCTGTTTGTCTGCATTGTGGTAGGCAGCGTAATGAATGCGTGAAGCTGCCTTATGCTGAGACAGACCATTGGTCTATGGTGGTCAAAACTGTCTACTTTGACTGGCATCAGCTCTCCCAGATCGGGAACAGAAGTCTTTTGCATTGCTTGCTATCCGATTATTTAAACTGGTGATGATTGAACCTGGGATCTTCTGCATGCCAAGTGGATGTTCTACCACTGAGCCACTGAGTGGCATGAGTGAGGGGTCCTGCCATTGCCCTCTTCCTCATCTCCTACTCGGTCTTCCGCTGGAGTTCTGCGAAGAGAAATAAAATGACACAGGGGACAAACTGCAAAGGCGCCTTTCAGGGGATGGATCTGTCACTTCCCTGAAGGATGATTTTGAATATTTCGTTCTGGCTGTTTTGACCACCCTCTTCCAATTTCTTTATTTCGATTGTACTTCTCCCTTCGGGGAGTCAAACCCACAATCCTTCATTTTCATGCCGTTTCCCATTCCTTTGCACCATTTCCCCCCCTGTAAAATGCACACATTTGTCAACATCCCCTATCAATAAATCAGGCATTTTCCTGTTACATAAGCTCTTCTTTTTTAAGCAGTCAGAAGTTCTAGGAACTGGGTTGGTTCCCTTTGCAGGAAAGAGCACTGGAGGCTTATGGCGAGGGAGGAGGATCCTTAGTAGCATCTCTGGCAGCTGCACAACATCTGGACTGAGCTTCTCTTTACCTTTCTGCTTGAAGAATTAAAGCCTGGCTGTGGACAGAAGTGTGCTCTTTGGTTCTTGGCCCATGGCTCACAGCCAGTCCAGTAGCTCTAGGACTAGCCCAGGACAGGGGCTGTGGCTCAGTGGTAGAACATCTGCTTGGCATGGAAGAGGCCCCAGGTTCAATTCCTGGCATCTCCAGTGAAAAGAAAGCAGCGGGTGATGTGAAAGACCCTTCTTTGCCTAAGACCCTGGAAGAGCCATGGCCAGTCTGAATAGACAGTAGCGATCCAGGTATGAAGCGAACATATGAAGCTGCCTCATACCGAATGAGACGCCTGGTCAATCAAAGTCTGTACGGTCTCCTCAGATGGGCCACGTTTCTCCAGCAACTCAGAGGTCTTTCGCATCACCTGCTGCCAGAGCTTTCAACTGGAGATGCCAGGGACTGAACCTGTGACATATACGGACATATAGGAAGCGGCCTTCTACTGAATC
>NW_015196426.1:0-888 GCF_001447785.1 Gekko japonicus | reverse complement strand
TATGTTAAGGTTGAAAGTGTGTGAATGTGTAGTAGAGATAGTCCCATCTCTACTACAAGTCCTTTGAAGCTCAAAAGTAATTAAAACGGAGACTGCTCAGGCAGGGATGCTTGCTTCCCTTCAAAATGAGGTTAACCTGACAGGGGAGGAGCGTTTTCTATATTTTTGGATCAATTTTGGGAGACCGGGAGCTCGGATTGGTGGGGAAGAGCTTCTACGTACTGTTGTTGTATGTCCACATGCTAAGTGTGAGTGGAGTTTGATACATAACTGGAATGGAGTTATTTTGCAGTGCACTTGGCATTACAAACATTACCCTGTATGATGGTTGGAATTTTAGGGTGAAATATATCTTGTTACTTCATGGTTATGGTGATTGGGAGAGCTATATAAGGGAACTTGGAAAATAGAGGTGAGGGACTCTCTTAATCCTTATTCTGTTTGTGAAGAAGCTCCTTGGGATATTTTTGATTTTTATCCCACTGATTGGGAAACAGAATCTTTTCTTGGCATCACTACTACACATGGACAGGAATGGTGGGGTGACCGGGGATATGAGTGTTTCTACTGTTGGTGTGCCCAGTATCTAACTTCCAGAGGTGTCCTGAGACCTGATAGGTCACTAATTGATTTTCGAAGCTATCCTGACTTATCTACTTGGTGTAATCCTGTTGTAAATTGGGAAGATGGAATGGAGTTATCTTAGATTCCTTTTGTTTTTCTTTTCTAATGTTTTTGTTCTCCAGGTACGCTTACATTCTTTTGAATGGGATTACTCACACAATGTTTGGTTTAATTTGGCATACCGTCTGAAGTTTCCGGCCTTTTGCCTCCATAACAGTCTGGATGCCAAAGATGCTTTTACTTCATGTTTATGGGGGGTTCCTA
>NW_015196425.1:0-1391 GCF_001447785.1 Gekko japonicus | reverse complement strand
TGGGAGTACACCACAAAGTCCATGCGCTTTGCCATCTTAAGTTGGTTTTGGCATGAAATACTTGGTCAGACCCTTGATTAGCTAATTGTATATTACTGCATCCAGCTTCTTGGGAGTGATGAGGCCCTGGACCAGCCATACTGTTGAGACGCTGCACGTGCTCAGGAGCAAAGCCTTTTTCTTCTCGGCATTGGCAACATGGTAGAGGATGAAGTGCATGAGCTGCTCTACCCATGCTTCCCAGAACCCAGGGTGAGCAGGGTCGAATGCCATGATGTTTCCCGGAGCAGCTGCCATAACTCTCGGAGCGATGTGAGGCGCGATGTCCTGGGGAGCAGTCCACAGTGCGGTGTTTGAGTTGGAGTCAGGGTCACTCATCGGGATCCCACCTTTGTCGCCAGTGTAATGTACTGAGTTTGGAGGCATTGAGTAGTGATTAGGTCATGTTTATTAAACCAAGCAAAATGAAAGACTAGCGATGTCCGAGCCCTGCTTATATCCCTGCAGTGCCCCACACCCAACACAAGTGATAGGCTATTTACAGTGGAGGAGTCCATCATAGGTCTCCTCTAGAATCCGGACACTCCAATTGGTCTGCCCTAGGATCCGATTCCTCTATTGGACTAGCACTCGGAGGTGTGGTAGACCGCATGGCCTCACTAGCACTGATCTAATTATCTCAGGATACAACACTCTGTGATGCCATGGCAAGGCTGTGTCTCCCACACCACAGAGTGCACATCAATAGTGCCATGCATGCTGATCTTTTGGTATGGCAGGAGTTTTTGGCTTTCTTTAATGGAGTCTCCTTTTGGAGGGAGGATCTGAAGCTTGAGGCTGAGCTCCAAGTCACCTCTGATGCAGCAGGGTCACATGGTTTTGGGGTTTATTTCCATGGATGCTCGTATGCCGAGGAGTGGCCAGGGGTTTAGGTTTCATCTGGTTTGACTAGAGATCTTACATTTTTTGATTCCCCCCATTTTGGTGGTGGTTTGGCTGTGGGGAGATGATTTGGATGATCACATGGTCCACTTCTGGTGTGACAATTTGGTGGTGGTTCGTGTAATCAGTTCCCTCACATCCAAATCACCAAGAGTAATGTGCCTGGTCCACACATTCATGCTGCGGTGCCTTAGGCTTAACATGTTAATTTTTTCTAGGAATGTGCCCGGGGTGGATAATGGGGTAGCTGACGCTCTCTCTCGCAAACAGATGGAGAGGTTTCGTCAGCTTGCTCCAGAAGCCAATAATTTGCTGGCAAGGAAGCCCCCGGAGCTATGGCTGGTTGGAGGGCTGAGGTTTGAAGGACGATAGGCCTTGCTATTGCCCCTAGCACATGGAGAGTGTATGAACCTGCAGTTTGCCAATTCAATGAATTTAGGAATGAGGAA
>NW_015196424.1:0-1470 GCF_001447785.1 Gekko japonicus | reverse complement strand
GGCAGACATTTTAGTGCAAGGGAAAAGGGATTGCCAACTCCATTTAGTGCAAAGGAAAAAGGGTTGCCAACTGGAGCTTGGTTTGCAGGGAGGGCAGGATATAAATGGAAGAAAATAAATAAATAAATAAATAAATAAATTTCCAGTTGATTTGGGGATAGCGCCTGAGGTAGGTGGGGTTTTGGGAGGGAAGGGGCCTCAGCAGGGTGTAATGCCATAAAGTCTACCCTCCAAAGCAGCCGTTTTGTCCAAAGGAACTGATCCGTGTAGTCTGGAGGCCACGTGTAATTCCAGGCGATCTCCAGGCCCCTCCTGGAGACTGGAAACCACAGAAGAAAATTCCTCAAGCTCCGCAAAAACAACAGCTTAATTCCCCTTTTAGTTTAATTGGGAAGAAATGAAAAATCTTAGATCTATTTGGGGTTTTATTTTATTTTAATCTTTTGTATTTACACACACAAAACAAATATCAACAACAAAACAAAGCATAACAAAACAAAACCCTATGATAACCTCATATCCAATATAGGAAATGATATCATCGTGTGATGGTGACGTTCCAATCAGAAAAAAACAACAAGAAAATATATAAACCAGTAAGAGAAAAAACATGAATAGATAAAAAGGAAGAAAGAAGAAAAGGGGAGTGGGGGGCGTGTTCCCATCCAAGTTGGCCGAGACTTTACATATTTTCCATTGATTCTATTTCTGAAGAAGTGTATCCTCTAATATAACTATTCTATGCCAGTGTGGTGTAGTGGTTAAGAGCGGCAGGCTCTAATCTGGAGAACTGAGTTCGATTCCCCACTCCTCCACTTGAAGCCAGCTGGGTGACCTTGGGTCAGTCACAGTTCTCTCAAGAGCAGTAAGCACTTCTCTCAGAGCTCTCTCAGCCCCACCTACCTCACAGGGTGTCTGTTGTGGGGAGAGGAAGGGAAGGAGATTGTAAACTGCTCTGAGACTCCGAGTGAAGGACCAGGTATAAATCCAATGCTGCTGCTGCTGCTGCTGCTGCTTCTTCCTCTTCTTCTTCCTCTTCTTCAAATTTTCAGGTAAGGGTCTCCATCCATTAAATAAAATGTCTTAATGAGTTATAATCTGGAAATTCCATTAAATAAATGAAAGAACTGTTCCAGATTATCTTAAAATCACCTTTTTTCTCCCCTGAATTAATCTAATCTTATTGGTTAATTTTTCAAGTGCCACTATATTCCTTAATTTAGTGCACCACCTATCCAAGGAAATCCATTTAACATCCTTCCAACATTGAGCAATAAGCATCCTAGCTGTGACTAAAAGAAAATTAATAAGTGGTTTTTGTTTACTTTGGGAGTTTTCATCAATAAATAAGTTAAGCAGGGCTAATTCAGTAGTAGGTTTTATTTGTTCCTGGGTTATTTTAGCAATATCTGCAAATACTGATTGCCAAAAATTTGCTATAACCGGACAAAAAGTGTTCCAGGGAGTGCA
>NW_015196423.1:0-1399 GCF_001447785.1 Gekko japonicus | reverse complement strand
CTTAACCACTACACCAAACTGGCCTCCAAGAGGCCTCCATGAGCACAGACCCAGTTGCTGGATATGTGTGGGATGGATCCATATGGTGTAGTGTCCCAAGGACGGGACTTCCACCACCACCCCAAGGCAGGAGACGCCAAGCCCCACAGAGAGCCGGGACGACGGACCACGGCTCCCTCACCACTTACCCAGGCGGCTGGACGGGACGTGGGGGGGGAGCGGGGGCAGCAGGATGGGTGGAAACGCCGGCCTCTTTGCCCCCGCTTACAGAAGGAGCCGGGGAAAGCAGGAGGGGCATTGGCGAAGACGCCTCAGGCCCCGCCGGGAGAGAGTCGGGAACAACCAGGCAGGCGACAGCGCCTCAGCCCCCAGCCTTAGCCAGACCCCGGAACAGACAGCGGGAGTGGAAGAGGAAGGAGCCGGAGGAACCACGCCCGGGGGGGGCGCATCTTCGGCTTTGTAAGGGGGCGGGCCCCGGGGAGGAGGACGGCGCCGGGAAGAGCAGAGCCCGCTGGGAACCGGGTGGGAGAAATATAAGGGAGGAGAAGGAGGAGGCCGGGGATGACTCCTGGATGAGAGGCTGCACAGAGAGAGTGCGACATCCAGCAGGGACGGGTGTGAAAGGACTGGTGATGTAACCTCCCTCCCCTGTCCAGGTGTCTGAGGACCAACATACTCCTTTAGGAAAGGGAGGGGGTGAGGCAACGTGGCCGCGCTTGGCCGTGTTGGGAGCTCGAGCGACGAAGACAGTGAAGGGTCGTCGTCGAGCTCCTGGGACACGTGGCACCAATTCTCGCCCATCGTTCCTCCCTCAGCTTTCTCCAGCCAGCTTCTGCACGCACAACGGTCCAAGCTGGATCTCGCTGGATGACTTCTCTCTTTTGGCCACAATTAGAAACAGCCGTGATGTCACTGGCGATGATTTCACATCCATCTGCATCGGTCTTCTGCTGCTCTAATTGACTGAGAAATCATCACCGAGAATCCCATTAGCCGTCATCCCATCGCTGGATGCGACCAGCATTGGCTGGAAAACAAACATTCGCCGAAAATGAAAGGAAAACAATGCGAGAGGAATTTGAAATCTCAGAGGCCTCCCGGCGTTTCCTGACAATTTTCTTCTCGAGTTTCAAAGATTAAAACCCTCCCAGTTGTTAAATAAAGAGCGATGAGAAAATGCACGTATGTTAATTTCCACTGGGGATAGGGGTGGTGTGAGACAATTATGTTATATTACATTTTGTTTTGGAAACACTCGCGCGATGCGGCAATGGGGGAGAGACATGCTATGGGGAAGCGGGAGGCTGAAACAATGAAGTATTCCTCTAAGATTGACGCTGAACAAGCCCTTCGCTCAGTGAGACAGTAGTTCCAGGTCATCGGCCATGTTGGTCTGAAG
>NW_015196422.1:0-1398 GCF_001447785.1 Gekko japonicus | reverse complement strand
TCTCCTCCTCTTCTTCTTCTTCTTCATTGTGGGACAAATCCAGATATACAACAGAAATGAACCTCCTTTTGAGCAAACACTCCTTCCCTCAGAGCAGCTGATACTTGTTCCATGAGGAAACCCATCTAGATTGCTGGTCCTACACAAAGGCAATGTGCATCTTGGAGTCAGTGCATGCACCTAGACAGGGAATTCTTTCAGGTTCTGTTTATGCCACTGGAAAACTGGAGGAGACTGGAAGGCTGTTATCGGTCCTTTGCTGAACAAAGCCCCAACCAAAGTAGCAGAACCCTCAGTGGCAGACTCTGCTTTTAGAGAAGCCACTCATGGGGCAGGTGGGTTTATTAGATCTGACAATTTCATGATCCTATAGCTATTTAATTCTGCATCACACACACACAAAAGTGCTTTCTTCCTCAGATCAGCTGTATCTGAGAGCCAGTGTGATATAGCAGTTAAGAATGGTGGACTTTTAATCTGGAGAACCAGCCTTGATTCCCCACTCTTCCTCCACATGAAGGCTGCTGGGTGACCTTGGGCCAGTCACAGTTCCCTTAGAACTCTCTCAGCCACACCTACATCACAAGGTGCCTGCTGTGGGGAAAGGAAGGCGATTGTAACCCACTTTGAAACTCTTAAGGTAGAAAAAAGTGGGGTATAAAAACCTACTCTTCTTCTCCTTCATCCTCATCATCTTCTCTTTTTTTAGCGTTTTATTTATTGATGTTTATACAACATTAGTTTTCTTTTATACATGCAGCTTAGAGTCATTTATTCCTTTTCCATCCAATTATACATTCCCGACCATCGCTTTTCAAAAAGTTCTTCATTTTTCCCTTGCAACATTAAGTTCAATTTATCTGTTTCCGCTACTTCCAACAATTTCTCTATCACTTCCTCTTGTTTTGGGGTGCTATCTTGTTTCCAATATCTTGCCCATAGTATCCTTGCTGCCATTATCATGTACAATATTACATATTTAGTATTATAATTTATACCTTCTGGGAGCATATTAAGCAAGAATATTTCTGGCACCAGTTCCAATTTTATTTTACATATTTCTTGTATTATTTTTTGTATATATGCCCAATATTTTTGCATTTTTGGACACCGCCACCACATATGGTAGAATGTTCCAACACTTGTCTTGCATTTCCAACATATGTTGGAACTATTAGCATAGCACTTAGCTATTCTTTCTGGTGGCCAGTACCATCTATGGTACATTTGAAACACATTTTCTTTAAAGCTGGTTGCCCTCAAAATCTTAGTTAGCTTCCACAGCTTTATCCATTTCTCTTCTTGTATTTCGTAACCATCATCATCTTCTTCATTTCTAACTTTTTCTCTAGTGCAGCAAGAAACTCTCTCATGATCCATAGATCTTGGGTTGCCAAC
>NW_015196421.1:0-1391 GCF_001447785.1 Gekko japonicus | reverse complement strand
GCCTAGCACATCAAGGGGTGCCCCCTTCGAAACCTGCCCGGTGGGAAGAACAATTGCGATGCTCGGCTTAGCCAATGGTGATCCGTGATCTCTGTTCCCCCAGTTGCACTTTGTCACTTGGTACACCAGCAGGGGCTCCATCTTGTGTCTGCTCAAAGTGCCAGTTGAACACTTTGGCTGCATACTTCTCTGGGATCTCCTCGAATAGACCTGGGGTGGCAGACTTCTGGGCAGGAATCATATCATGCTTATGCCTTGCAGTCTCGAAAATGCATGTTAAATAACAGTAGAGTTTTCTCATAATGTAAGCACTGTCACTATGAGATCTTCCTTTTGGATATTTTCTGTTGCAAAGACCCTGACAAATGCATTTATGTTTGAAAATTGGTGTGTGCACCAGAGGGGGGTCGTGCCAGAAGGTAGCCTCACCTAGTGTGCAAAAAAACAAACAAACCCTGGCACCGGCCCTGACTGTATCCTACAGTGAATGACATGGTGATGTAACTGCCCATGTTTCAATGATATCACAGTGATGCACAATACTGTTTCCCCCTCCCTGTTTTCTTCCATTGCTCATAGAGAGCCAGCATGGTGTAGTGCAGCGGTTCTCAACCTGTGGGTCGCGACCCCTTTGGGGGTTGAACGACCCTTTCACAGGGGTCGCCTAAGACCATCGGAAAACACAAATGAAAATACATCCTGCATATCAGATATTTACATTACAATTCATAACAGTAGCAAAATTACAGTTATGAAGTAGCAATGAAAATAATTTTATGGTTGGGGGTCACCACAACATGAGGAACTGTATTAAAGGGTCGCGGCATTAGGAAGGGTGAGAACCACTGGTGTAGTGGTTCAGAGCGGCAGACTCTAATCTGGAGAACTGGGTTCTATTCTGCACTCCTCCGCATGAAGCCAGCTGGGTGACCTTGGGGCAGTCACAGCTCTCAGAGGTCTCTCAGCCCCCCAAAATGTCTAGCTCGCCACCTAAAAGAGTAAGAACTTAAGGCTGCCAGACTATCTTTGGCTGTTCTGTCAATACCACACATGATGCCATTTTGCAATCATTATTTCCATTGTTCAATAAAGCAGTGGCAAGGCCTGGGAGGGGGGTGAAGAGTGGGAGGTTGCCTGAAGAAGCTGGTAACCTGACAGCCCTACTTAGCATCTGAAATATATTGCATGTGTAATAGTTAACAAGCAATGAGAAAAAGGAAGCAGACTGTGGGTGGAATAGTACTCCTTCCTCATGACACTTGCTTAGAAGCTACAATGCTTTGGGTGCTCATAGTTTTGGGAGAACAGGAAGTGCAGCGTACTTTTAGAGTTACCAACCTTGCAGTGAAGCCTAGCGCTCCCCTGGCATTACAGCTTGAAGAAGAAGAAGA
>NW_015196420.1:0-1520 GCF_001447785.1 Gekko japonicus | reverse complement strand
TGGCCTTGCAGGGCCGTTGTGTGTCTTTTTTTTAAGTACGAATAAACGTGTGCAACTACATGTCGTCGTCCGAGTCTTCCATGCGGCGAACCCAGTACTTTTCAGCTAGGACATGGGCTGCTGCATTGTCCCTTCTATAGGGACCTTAGATGTGTAGTTATTGTGCCCATCCCTCAAAAAAATCCTGGAAAAATCAGAAGACAGGTATACGTCCTTTCTTCTTGCAGACCTTAAATCTGAAACCTTGGATGAGTTGCCATATTCTGTGCAGCTGTCAGATTGTACCGAGGTACAGTGCTGATTCAGTGACATGTATTTGTATGTGTGTATATATGTGTGAGGAGCCACAGAGGTTAAGACGCTGAGCTGCAGACTGGAAGGTCTGTAGTTCAGCGGTTTGAGACCCTAGTGCCACGTGATGGAGTGAGCTCCCGTCTCTGGTCCCAGCTCCTGCCAACCTAGCAGTTCGAAAGCAAGAAACTGCAAGTCGATAAATAGGTACCGCTTCGGTGGGAAGGTAACAGCGTTCCATGTGCCTTGGTGCTTAGTCATACTGTCCACATGACCACAGAAATGTCTTCGGACAGTGCTGGCTCTTTGGCTTGGAAATGGAGATGAGCACCACCCCCTAGAGTCGGATTCAACTGGCTTTTGAGCAAGGGAAACCTTTACCTTTACTGTGTGTGTGTTCTTATAATCACTCTGTTAATGTATTTTTTATTCTGCTGGTCTATGACTGTAATAAATGATTGATTGATTGAATGTGAATACTCATCCATATCTGATCTGCACATATGGCTGCACTTGTTTCGATGTGCAATTCTCCCTTGGTCGAAGGTGGAAAGTATATTAGATGTGCATATGACGACGTAACAAATCATGCATTAGCTAAATAAATAAATAAATGAACGAAAAGGTTGGAGCAGCCTCAGTCCAGTTCTGTAACCTCTCTGATGAGTGGTGGGTACTGGCAAGAGAGGGAGGGAGGGATTCCAGGCCCAGAGGAAATAAAAACAAAATATGGGTCTCTGGGTTGCTAAAGTTTTAGAACCACAGGTATAGTGAATACATATGTTAATTCTATGTGCCTGAAGAAGGTACATGCTGCAGTAACCTGGTCAGTTCCTGAATGGGAACAGTACATATGCCACAGTAAGTTCTAATGGAAGAAAGGTGAGTTATAAATGCAACAAATAAGTAAATTTGGACTGTGGAGCCCTTCAGCTGAATCTTTGGGGCAGTCACTCACTCTCAGCTTAATTTAGTTATGGTATGGAGAAAATGGAGCAGTCCCATGTATGCCACTCTAAGCTCCTTGATAGAAGGATACACAAAAGATTAATAAATAAATTCCAATTCAGACATTTGACAGCCTAAAGCCACATGCTTTGTAGAGTCCCATCATTCAGTTAATGTATTCTGGAGATGCTTTTTGTTGGATTGCTGTCAGAGAAGTTTGCTCGTTTTTACAAAATTAAGCTTTCCGATTAAAAATCTTTATAGCCTTAAGTTTGCCTGCA
>NW_015196419.1:0-1410 GCF_001447785.1 Gekko japonicus | reverse complement strand
ACCATACCAAAAAGATTGGGAACCACTGGTATAGAAGGACTGTCTCAGCCAAATGGTGGCTACATTTGTTTTGAGCAGCTGCCAATCATTGTGTGTTACCTCATGTCTGAATTGGCTCTGGCAGAACTACATACTTTACAATCTTTATCAAATTACAGCAGATAGCCTTTTGGGATTTTTCGTTAAATAAAAGAACTGAGGAAAACTAAAAGTCAATTCTCTTTCTACATTTTTATCTTCTGTCACTCACAAGGGCAATTTAAATAGTGCCTGTACCAAATTCCTGCCTCAGCATTCCTGTAGACAAGTAGATTTGTTATTCTCCCTGACAAATGACTCATTATCTGCTGGCAAATCAAGATCACTTGATATTTGGTGTTTTACTGAAAAATGGAAGAGGTAAAAGGCAACAAGAAAACAAAGAAGCATTTTAATATAATCTCAGATGCTTAAAAGATAGCACTAGAAGCAAAAACAACCTCATCAATCATTAGCCTACAGCTGAAATAATCAGCAGTATAATATTGATGAAGGGTTTGGGGTGTTTTTTTTGCAAGGGAGGGGAGTATAAAAGCAATAAAAAATGCTGGCACAAACATCACCAGTTTCTGATGAGCCAGGTGAGTGCATCAGATAAAAGCACATACAAATGGTTCAAAATGACAATGGTAAAGGATTCTGCTGCCAAATAAAAACATTATTGATTAACTCTACAGTAGGGGGTGCTCCAAGAAAATTTTTCATGTAATTGTGGATCTGGGACTCAGAGGAGAAATTTTACCATGGTTGCTGATCTTCAAGTAGGACATTACCAGTTTTGCTTTTGTTTTAGGTAAAGGTACAAGGATAAACTGAAATAGAATTCTTACTGATTTACTACTGAAGATTTATTAATTGAGTTTTTGTGAAATGGAGCCCACTTCATCAAATGCTAGAAGTGTATCCTATACTGGTAGACATATATGAGTGTGTGATAAGTATAAAGTTACACAATTAAACACATAGCTATAGAAATACTGAGATGCACAGCAGGGCTCAGTGATAGCAAGGACTCCTCAGGAGAAGAGGAGCCCCATGTAGTTAGCTCTGAGTCAGCAGAAGCTGGTAAGCAGGAAGATGAGCTCCAGGCTTTCCAGGGTTCATAGCAATCAGCTGGTACAAAGCCACCAAAACCCTCCAGCCCCGATTCAACAGGTAAAACTCAGTTGATCATTTCCAGCCCTACAGTATCACCCACACCCTTAGAGCACTGCAGACAGAGGCTCTGTCTGCAGTGCTCTACAGCTACAGGAGGGATGACAAAGTGCATGCCCCTGACCTGATGCAAACTGCTTGCTGATAGCATAGATGAGCAGCTGCAGGAGTACTCCTGAGTAGCTGGCTGCAAGCATGATCCTTAAGCATATGACT
>NW_015196418.1:0-1413 GCF_001447785.1 Gekko japonicus | reverse complement strand
AAGAAACTCATAGGTTGTAGATGGGTGTATCCAATTCATTTTTTTCACAGTAAAACCCTTTCTGTTTGTCTTTTTCAAATCTTGTTTTCAACTGCACATTTTCCCACCATGTTAGTTTTATATCTTGTTTCTCTAAGAGTTCTCGTGTTTTTAGATTTCCATTTGTATCTAATAGTATTTCATAGTTTAACACTTTCATATCTGTCATTAAGGAAGGTTTTGTAAAAGCTTCTATTGGTGATATCCACCTTGGCGTTTTAATGTAATATTTGTCTCTGATCTCTTGCCATATTTTGTTTAAGGCTCCTCTGATCGTGTGTTGTTTAAATTTCGTTTGTGTCTTGTCTTTCTCATAACCTATATAGGCATGCCACCCCATATCTAAGTCAAACCCTTCTAGTGTTAGCAGTCTCTTGTTTTCTAATGTGGCCCATTCTTTTATCCACGTCATTGCCGCTGCTGTATAGTAGAGTTTCCAGTTCGGCAGTCCTACACCTCCACTCTTCTTTCTATCCTGTAAGACTTTCCATTTAATTCGTGCTGTTTTATTTGACCATATAAATTTTCTACACATTTTGTCCAGTTCATTGAATATTTTAGCATTTCTTAAGATTGGGATATTCTGAGCCAGGAAAAGAAATCTCAGCAGTATATTCATCTTTATTACTGCTATTTTTCCCATAAAGGATAGTTGTAGGTTTTCCCATTTCGACAGGTCTTTCTTTACTTCCATTAGTAATTTAACGTAGTTGTCTTCAACTAAAGTGTTATTCCTTTTGGACATAGTCACTCCCAAGTATTTCACTTTACTGACCGTCTAGGTTGATTTTTAACTGCCGCCAGCACTTTGTATCTATATTGGTTTTATTTGTGTGGTTAAATATTTGTGTAATTTTAATGTATTTATGTTTTTATGGAAGCCGCCCTGAGCCCGCTTTGCGGGGAGGGCGGCGTATAAATTTGATAATAAAAAAATAAATAAAATATTTGAATTCAAGATCTCAATACAGGAAAAAGAAACCAACCACCCCGTTTTTAACCATACTTTAACCTGAGCCAAGGTTCTCCCTTCACAATGGCAGCAAGGAATTGTCCTACCAGCGACACTTACCAAGCCCCACCAAAGAGCATCTGCGTATGTGTCGAAGTCCGTGTTTTCTTCCTTTTCAGCCAAATACACAAGGAAGGAGGCTAAGATGAGGCAAAGGAAGCCGATGTACCAGGCAGTGATCAGTTCCTGAAACACAGTGGAAGAGGAAAGGGAAGAATGGAATGTCCTGTTAACGCCCCGTTCTCAAGGTAATGGCTTGAATCACACAGAAAACCTCCGCTGATAGAAAGGATTTCCATTGGTGGAGCTGGACTTCCTCACCTCTTTGTTCCCCGTTCAGCCCTAAATGCCCCCCCAAAAAA
>NW_015196417.1:0-1431 GCF_001447785.1 Gekko japonicus | reverse complement strand
ATATATATATTGCATTTTGTTGGAGGAAGAAAAATGGAATAGCATCAATCATATGACCAAATATAAGATGAAGTCCCCCATGAAGTTTGCCTTTCCCCCCAGGCTTAGTTGTTATTGTGTTTCCGAAAGGTTCTCAATAACTCTTAATGTTGCGGGAAAATTGATAGAAGATGGAAACACAATGGCCTTCATCACGTTAGAAACATCAGCTGTATTGATCTTGTGTCAATAATAGGTATTAGCACTGCACAGACAAGAAAGATGACTTGTGTTATATGGAGAGACTGCGTAGAAGAACTAGGAAGCTTTGGAAGGTGGTTATAGCCATAATGACTGTGATTTTCTTTAACATTTCTTCTCAGCTACACAGAAAACAATGTGATTCAATGGACTGCACTATTAAGGACAGTATGTCTCCTTAAGAGCAGCTCAAACAATCCCCATTATAACATGGCAAATCATGTTTTGAAACTGAGGGCAGTTTTCTAAGCAGCTTCTGATATGGTATGCAGATAGACAGATACAGACACAACACACACATATAATAACAAAAGCCAGACAGATATTTTCTAAGATATATTAGGAGTATCCAATGTTTAGCAAAAATGAACGCATGACACGTACTGAATCAGGCCACTGGTACATCACGGTCAGTATTGTCTACTCAAACTAGCAGCAGCACTCCAGGGTCTCAGGCAGAGAAAGGTTTTTCATATCACTTGCTACTCGGTCCTTTCAACTGGAGATGCCGGGGACTGAACCTGGGACCTTCTGCATGCCAAGCAGATGTTCTATCACTAAGCCACAGCACTACCCAAATGGCTTTTTAAAAGTCTGGGAACACTCCTATTCTCTCCTTGATTTCCTAGAACAAGCCAACTATAGTCTATCTTTCCATCTGAACTGGCCAATTATGGTCAGCAGCTACCCTCCGAAGGAGAACTCAAGTGGACAGTCTGAAGGATCAGGAACGGTAGGTTTGAACCATCACCATAAATTAACACTCATCAAAAATCACTATCGATTGTAACAGAGACCTAGAGGTCTTTTGTTTTCTTTGTTTCAACAAAGTTCTCCACTTCTATCGCATACGTTAGTGTCATCCAGTTGCAACCGGCTTATGACAACCCCACCAAGGAGCTTTCAAGGCAAGTGAGAAGCAGAGGTGGTTTGCTATTGCCTTCCTCTGCAGAGCTTTCCTTGGCGATCTCCCATACAAGTATCGACCCTGGATATCTTCAGAGATCTGACAAGATCAGGCTATACCATGCTGCCTTCGCTCCACTTCACTTCTATTAATGTTCATTATTCTTTAAAAACACACTATGAGGAATTTTTAAATCATTAATATATAAATATGTTTAACATAAATGGAATAATACAAGAGAATAAGCCCATGGTTTATTATAGCTTTCCTTTTAAGGTAAAGGT
>NW_015196416.1:0-1439 GCF_001447785.1 Gekko japonicus | reverse complement strand
CAGGGGCTGTAGCCGGAGATTTCCTGGGTGGAGGACACAGGGGGTGTCGGGTGCAGCAGCGGAAAGGAGGAGATGCCCACCCACCCCCAGCACAGGCCAGAATGTTGAGGAGTGCCCGGGAAGAGCAGGGACCGAGGCACCAAGGGCCCCCTGGGAAGCACTCCAAGGCCATGCCAGCCAGCGGGGACGCCGATGGCCCCAGGCGCCCACGAAGAGCCACACGGGACACCCGAAGCTGCCTCCTCTGGTGCATCAGACCTTTGGTCCGTCCAGGCCAGTCTGGTCCACTACTCAGACGGGCAGCGGCTGTCCAGGGGGTCTCCGGCAGAGAAAGCTCTTTCCCATCACCTCCTGCCTGGTCCTTTTTAACTGGAGATGATGCCAGGGACTGAACCTGGGACCGTCTGCATGCCCAGCAGAGGCTTTGCCCCTGGGCCATGGCCCCTCCCCAGCGACCCCTGAGCCCTGACCAACCCCGAAGGCCCTCATCAGTCCTCTCTAGGAAGGAGTTCCGCAGAGCAGCAGGTCCCTTCCTGCCTTCCGGACAGCGAGCCCAAGCGTGGCAGGCCCTCTCCCCGAACCGCCACTGCAGGGTGTGCCCAAAGCGTGATGGGAAAGAGGGGGGGTCATGTCACGCGGAGCCGGCCTTCTGCGCTGCTGGTCACCAAGGAGGTGAATGGCTGGTTCAAACCAGACTTTCCCTCTCGGGGGTGGAAGGAGGCTGCCAAGCCAGGTGGGGGACACGGTGGAGCTGGAACCAGGGGGCGGCAGCAGTTCTGCGGCACTTCATTCATGGGAGGGGCCGTGGCTCAGCAGTAGAGCCTCTGCTTGGCATGCGGAAGGTCCCAGGTTCAATCCCCGGCGGCATCTCCAGTTGAAAAGGACCAGGCAGGAAGTGATGGGAAAGACCTCCCCCTGAGACCCTGGAGAGCTGTAAAGAGGGGCCGTGGCTCAGTGGTAGAGCCTCTGCTTGGCATGCAGAAGGTCCCAGGTTCAATCCCCGGCGGCATCTCCAGTTGAAAGTGCCAGGTGGTAGATGTGCTGGGAAAGACCTCAGCCCGAGACCCTGGAGAGTGGACAAGACTGACTCTGACGGACCCGGCGAGGGGGGGGGGCTGATTCAGAGTGAGGCCCCTTCCTGTGAGTTCCCGCGTGTATTCGGGGCTGCCAGCTGTGGCCCAGAGGGCCAGATCTCATGCCGCTGGCGGATAAGTCCAGAAAGGAGACGCCGCGGCCCACTGACCATCTCGTCTTCCTCGTTGTGGTTCACACGCATCTCGGTCGCTCTCTCCATGTCTCCTTCCTGTGGGTTACACACCTACCCCACCTCCACGCTCCTGAAGGGGAAAGGGAGAGCAAGGGGCCCATGCTAAGAGGCACGGGGCGGCTCCAGCCCGCAGGCAGCTGTGCCTCAGCCAGACCAGGGGTCCAGGAAGGTG
>NW_015196415.1:0-1383 GCF_001447785.1 Gekko japonicus | reverse complement strand
TTAGACAGGCATGTGTTAAAAATATCTCTGGGATTAAGTATTAGCAGAGCTTTGTTTTTTTAAGTTTTGCCAAGGTGCTTTGGAGCATGTAGGTGCTCTGATTTTTAAACAGGAACTGGGTTTACAGAACGTTGCTGTTCCGAGGTGTGGAAAAATGCCTTTTCTCCTGGGGGGGTTGGCAAGCAGCAGAAATCCCCCCCCCTTTCCCTCTGAGTTTAGAAGTGTAGGGCGCCAGCTCAGTTGCCTCCCAGATTGCAGCTATACAAATGGTAATGGGCCTAGAAGAAAATCTACCTGTGAGGTTTGGTGCTAGAAAGCCTCCAGGTGATTCCTCAAGATTTTGCAGAAGGCCTTTTAGGAGGATGCACCTAGGTGGACCAGGCAAAAGGGGGTGGGAGTGATGTGAGGTGGGTGGAGACACGGGTTTAATAAAAGTTTTTGCTCCAAGGAGGAGAGCGCTCTTTCTCTCTTGGTGCTGGACCCCTTTGGCTGTTCTGTGGCAGCCATTTTTATTCGAACCATGCGGCCTTTCAGGTAAACGGGACAACAAGGGAACAGTCTTGCAACCTTTTAAGCTTTAAGTGCCTGCTCTATATTTTAACATCTAGTTAGGGCATGTGTAGGAAAGGAGGATGCGTTTCTAACCAAATTTTCTTTGCATTCCATTGGCTGATCTGGTGCTATGCTTAAGCAGAGCCAGTTTGGTGTGGTGGTTAAGAGCAGTGGATTATGATCTGGAGAACTGGGTTTGATTCCCCCACTCTTCCACATGAGGCCACACGATTCCCCCACTCTTCCACCTTAGGCCAATCACAGTTTTTAAAATTTTTATTAACATAGATTTACAGAAAAAGTAATATAATACGATATAACTATATAGAAATGGTCAGTCACAGTTTTCTCAGAGCTTTCTCAGCCCTACCTACCTCACAGGGTGTCTGTTGTGGGGAGAGGAAGGGAAAGCAATTGTAAGCCGCTCTGAGACTCCTTCAGGTAGTAAAAAATGGGGTATAAAACCCAGCTCTTCTTCTTCTTCTAAATAGTTTACTTTTAATAAATTCTGTTTTGACTTTGAAGGACTGGCCTTTAATCTCTGTACCACATACACCCCCAAATGCTGTGGACAAGATGGGCCCTGGGCTGGGAGGAAAGCAGTCAGTGAGCATGTAGTTATTTCTCTGGGGGAGCCCCAAAGTTGAACTTGGTCTCTGTGGTAACCAGGTGCTGGGTAGCAGGAGACCCTGAGGCCAAGCCACAGAAACAGGAAGGGGAACTGGTGGTGGCAGTGAGTAGGTGGTGGCAATGAGTACCCTAGTGGAGGAAGTGGTAAGCCCCTCCAGAAGTTAGCAACCCTTAGAAGTGGATGGGCAGAACAGAGTCTGC
>NW_015196414.1:0-1543 GCF_001447785.1 Gekko japonicus | reverse complement strand
TTAGAGGGAACACTGGTCTAAAGCATTACATTCTAGACTTCTTTCACATTACAGTGCAACCCTAAGAACTCTCTCCTGGAAGCAAGCCCCCTTAACACTGCATGAGGGAGCTCTGGGATTGAAAATAAAATAGCCGGTATTACGATGCTCCTGCATAGATTTATGGTGCAACCTCATTGGGAATAATGCACACAGCCCTGGTTGCTGTACCTCAAAAAGGATATTTAAGGCTGGAAAAAGTGCAGAGGAGGGCAACCAAGGGTTGGAGCACTTTCCCCAGGAGTAAAGGCAGTTTGAGACTTTTAGGTTTGGGGGGTGGGAGAGAGACTAAACAGAAACATCAGGTTTATAAGATTATGTATGGGGGACTCGCTTAGTGGGGATCTGCAGAAGGAGGTGGGATTGGTGGAGATTGGCCCGGCCCTCTACACAAGTACTGGTGCCTTTTTTTTTAACTTTTCAAAGATTTTATTAAAGTCAAATACAAAAGTAAACAGCATATGACACGACGTCAGAGTATGGAGATCCTACAGATATGAAATCCATAGCCAGAATTTGAGAAACTGATATAAATCACAAAATCAACAACTATAATATAATAAATAACAATATTCTTGTTATTTAAGTGCTTAAAAACTGTGCAAGGGTTAAATGTTGGAAATGATAGTTGCCTAAAGCTGTGTACAACAGGAGGAGCCCCAACAGAGAGCTATAACTAAGGGTGTGATTAGAAGTGTAGCCATTTGTGGTCCAGGGCTCTTTTTGTAGAAAAAGCCCAGCAAGAACTCATTAGCATAATAGGTCACACCCAACAGCAGAAACTCATTAGCATATTAGGCCACACCCCTGACAGCACAGCTCATTAGCACATTAGGCTGCACCCCCATGCTTCCAGAAGTGTGGTCATCCAGCCACACCCACCTTTCCCTTCTTATTCTGTTTCCCTTGTTTGTTGTCCAAACCCAGGGCCTTTTTTTGTAGCAGGAACTCCTTTGCATGTTAGGCCACACACCCCTAATGTAGCCAATCCTAATGTTTTTCTGCTGTTGGGTGTGGCCTATTATGCTAATGAGTTCCTGCTGGGCGTGGCCAACTTGGGAGCCAGCCGGAACTCCATTCCTGTGCGTTCCTGCCCAAAAATAGCCCTTGTGGTAACTCAAGTTGGAGGGAAGTCTTGTTCTGCCATGAAACAGAGTATCGGAGACCAGGTAAGCACAAATTTGTTGTAGGTCTTCATGGGACCAAACTGATCATGGTTCAGGAGATGAGCTACTGGTACCTTTTTAAACAAAAAACCCCACCAAGCAATAGCTTTAAGATAGACAAAAGGAAGCACTTAATTAAATGAGTAATTAAATTGTAGAAGTTACTGTGATGATGTGATAGGGATGGACACAAACTGGGAAAATGGTGGTTCATGGAGGTTCATGGTTTGTGGGGGTTCACGAACCACGAACCACCAAGGACCTTTCAGTTTGACAAACCGGTTCATGGTGTGTGAGGTTCGTGAGGTCTGTGACTTCGGGATGTGGTAGAACAGTAC
>NW_015196413.1:0-1419 GCF_001447785.1 Gekko japonicus | reverse complement strand
TTGCGTCTCGTTGCTTTGTTGGTTTTATCAGGTTGTATTTTTAATAGGTTGTTGTCAGCCAAAGGCTACGGGAGCGGGTACGTTTAAAGATACCATAAATCAATAATTCATCCGTCATATTTTTTATCTCACCCCTGCTCCAAGGTGCTTAGGCTTATGTATTTAAAAGATTTAACGTTTCTCTATACCAGATTTCTTGGGACAGCTTCGTATGAAGAAACTAGACCACTAACAACATTCTAATATGTGAACGCCATTGTGACACCAAATAGGAGAAGACAATGGATGAAACAGGAGCAGGCTGGAGCAATGGAGGCCCAACCACAGATGACTTATGGTGACCCCAGCAGGGGCCTTTCATGGCAAATGTTCAAGCAGTGGGGGTTTGCCATGGCCTTCCTCTGCACAGCCTTCCTTGGGCCCCGGTCACACGGGCCGGATAACATGGGGGGAGGCGTGGCTAATTGCTCCGGTGCAATTAGAGCCGCCAGAACGTGATCCGATGCGTCGGCGGCAAACCACGGGTCCTGTCCTCCCTGCCTGCGCATTAATGAGTGGCCGGCGCGATCACACTGCAGGAGTCTGGAGGCAGCCCGTGGCAAACCATTTGCCACTACATACGAGGTACTGTTTTTTTATTGTGCTTTTTTGGTGGTATGCCACGGGTTGGCCACGGGTGCGCTCCACTTGCCTGATGTTGCAGTGTAATCGTGCTCCGATACACCCGATACACCTGTGGCTCTCCCATTCCAAGTATCAACCCTGCATAGCTTCTGATATCTGAGAAGCAGAGTCGGTTTGCCATTGTCTTCCTCTGCAGAGTCTTCCCTGGTGGACTCCCAAGTACCAACCCTGTTTAGGTTCTGAGATCATTGAAGCAGAGGGGGCCTTCCTCTGCAGAGTCTTCCCTGGTGGACTCCCAAGTACCAACCCTGTTTAGGTTCTGAGATCATTGAAGCAGAGGGGGCCTTCCTCTGCAGAGTCTTCCTTGGTGGATTCCCTTCCAATAACCAATCCTGCTTAGCTTCCAAGATCTGTGAAGCGGAGGTGGTTTGCCATTGCCTTCCTCTGCAGAGTCTTCCTTGGTGAACTCCCTTCCAAGAACCAACCCTGCTTAGCTTCTGAGATCTGAGAAGCAGAAGGCGTTTACCATTGTCTTCCTCAGCAGAGTCTTCCTTGGTGGAGTCCCTTCCCAGTACCGAACCAGCTCAGCTTCTGAGATCTGATGAGATCGGGTTGTACCATGCCACCTTCCCTCTCTCATACAACAGTACGTGATGTCATCCAGCATCTCTGCAAGTGCACGAGTATTCCTAGGTCTTTGAGCACGGGCTAAAGCTGCGTGTTCTTGAGGGATGACGTGGAGAATCTGTTCTCTCACTATTAGCTTCAAGAAGTCTTGAAAGGTATATACTTGAG
>NW_015196412.1:0-1502 GCF_001447785.1 Gekko japonicus | reverse complement strand
GAAAGAATGCACATCAAAGCAGTCCATTTCCCCCCCGTTGTCTCTATGTAAGTGTAGGTCATCCTCCATGGCAATATCAATTGCACTGTACAGAAGCAAAGAACGGAAGTTGCCCTTTTGTACTTTACTAAACATCATGTCATAAATAAATTAGAAATAAACTGGATCACTACTTACTTTGCAAAAAAAAAAGCAGCATAAATTTGAAATTATTTTTTCACAGTAGAGGCTCATCTTAAGCAGTGTCAGCTTTCTGGTGTTGCTGATTCCAACTCAGCGTTTTGTTAATTAGACCAGCTGGAAATGTGTGCGCTTAGAGTGACTCAGTTTTTCTCCCCGCTAATTTGTGTATTCCCTATTGATTATTGAGTGAGACTGTAGATCAGTAACAAGAAATTAGATAACAGGAGTTTGTACAGGTTCTCTCTCTCTCTTTTTAGGTGTGTGTGACGTAACAGCTGTCTGTAAGTGCTTTTGTTGAGATGTACTGAAAGCATGCTTACATCGTCATAATTTTATCTTCTTCACCACTTTCATTATTGGGTAGTGGACGTATGAGTAAATAAGCAGTGCCCCCTCCATAAGGTGACAGTGTTATCTGAAGAAGTGAGCAGTGACTCACAAAAGCTCATAACCTGCCACAAGTTTTTGTTAGTCTTTAAGGTGCCACTGGACTCTTGCTCTTTTCTGCTGCTGCAGTCTGACTAACATGGCTACCCATCTTGATCTAGCTCAAGCAATTTTTGACAGGCCATCTTTCGAGAAGATGTATCAAATATGCGGATTTACAGTTGTGCCGCCCTAATCTAGGTAGCCTGATCACATCAGATCTTGAAAGCTGGTAATCAATGTTCCCTCTAAGCTGTGGGGTATTGTGAGCAAAAATTCTACTTTGTGAGCTACTGGCATTAAAGTTGTGAGCAAGAGATTTCGCTGCTGGATAAACTAGTTTGCTCTGGAGCCCTCCTTCCTGAGCCAAGACAAAAATGTGTGAGCCAGAGGCTCAAAAACTGTGAGCTCGCTCACACTAACTCAGCTTAGAGGGAACACTGCTGGTAATCACCTTTAAAGCCTTATACAGCCTGGCACCCACATATCTTAGGGACCGCCTCTTCCCATATACGCCCCGAAAAGCGTTACGCTCTATGGACCAACATCTCCTGGTTGTCCCCGGCCCAAAGGACGTCCATCTTGCCTCGACCAGGGCCAGGGCCTTTTCTGCCCTGGCCCCTGCCTGGTGGAACACACTCCCAGTCGGGATTAGGGCCCTGCAGGATCTTCTTCAATTCCGCAGGGCCTGTAAGATGGAGCAGTTCCGCCAGGCCTTCGGTTGAGGCAGCGGATGTCTCTATATGGCCTCCCTGATGTGGTTGTCACCCACCCACCTATCAACCCAAATAATATGCCAGGGAACCCCCACAGCCCGCTGATTTGTTAGAATGTTTATTATTTTCAAATTATTTAAATATTTTAATTTTAATTGTATTTGTTGTATGTTTTAT
>NW_015196411.1:0-1412 GCF_001447785.1 Gekko japonicus | reverse complement strand
AAGTTGAATTTCCTGATCCTTACAAGACTTAACCCCGGGTTTCACTCTGACCCTTATTTGTAGCTGATAAACATTAGAGGTTTCCTGTTTAAATGCTGAATACAGTCCATGTGAACGCAAAAACAGACTACACCAGTTGTTTGAAAAGTCAAAGCAAGGCTCAGTAAAATAAATCCACACAGAGACTAAGAAATTGCAAAGCACTAAGCCCCAACAACTAGCATTTATATAATCACATAACCAAAAATTCTGCACACCTCATTAATCTACCCTCATGAAACAGCCTTATGCTTAGACACTGATTAGTAGGGATGGGCACTATCCAGATTTTGCCCCAGACTAAACTGAACCAAACTGACTCCATTCCCAGACCAAACTGCAGCCAATTGCCCTTGGGGGGGCAAATTCTCAGCATAATTCCAGCTCACTCTCCTCGATGTGCCCACCAAGTTTGGTTCCTCTTGGACTTTGGGGGGCTGAGCTACAGACCCCTAAAAAGACAATGCTTTTCAATGAGGCATCCTCCCCACTGGTTTGGGAGCAATGAAAACTGACCCGGGTGAGCTAGAGGCCTCCAACTCACACAGTCCATCCCTGGGGTGGCCCTCCAGGTGCCCCACAAGTCACGTGCCTGTTGGATCTTGGAGGGAGCTGTGTAGTGGACCCCCCCCCAAGACCAGTGCCCCCCGAGAAACTGCTTCTGGAGGACTTGTTTAGTGATGGTTTCAGACAGTCCAGAGCAGACCTGGTTCAGCTACAGGCAACCCAACTCCCAGACGACCTCTCCGGGGACCACCCACACAGTTGTGGATGCCTCTGACTTCCTGGGGCCAACCACTCAGCCCTTTCGACATGAGGACTGGTTCGGGCTCAGACTCCCACCCTGCCTGGGAAGGTGACAGGAACGGGTGGTGCTCTTCCCCCAGGTCCATTTACCCTTAAATGGCAATGGGATCACCAACCAGGACAGAACCTCCTACTCAGCCTGGGGCCCGGGGAACACCCGCACAGGGACAGGTGGTGCTCTCTCCCCTGGCCCACCTTCCACCCACTGGCAAAGTGATTCCTGTGCGGGACCAACTACCCACCCTGCCCAAAGCCCAGGGAACACCCGCAGAGGGGCGGAAGGTGCTGTCTCCCTGGGCCCCACCCTCCACCCACCGGCAACGTGACAACTGGGCAGGCTGACCATCCCACCCTGCCTGTGGAATACCTGCATGGGGGTGGGGGGTGCTCCCTCCCTGGGCCCATCCTTCTGCCTTACCCTGGGGCCCGGAGAACACCCGCACAAGGGTGGGGGGTGCTCCCTCCCTGGGCCCAACCCTCCACCCTGAAAGCAACATGATTAGTAGGTGGGACCAAAGCCCCCACCCTGCCAAGGGAACACCCACTCAGAGACGGGTGGTACTCTC
>NW_015196410.1:0-1473 GCF_001447785.1 Gekko japonicus | reverse complement strand
CATCCAAGCAACGATAGGTCAATCTCTCCTTTTCCTTCCTATCCAATTGGCTCAACAGAGGATCCCAGCTCTCTGAAGGCCGTCAAGTTGGCACCATTCTGTTCCATTGGATGAGATCGGTGGAAGCCAACAATGCATTGTGAATGGCTGAACTTTACAGGTTTGTCTTAGACGCCCCTTCGATATTGCTACAGGGGGGAAGGAATATTCCATAACTCACCAAAGGTCACTTTTTCTCCCAGCATCACATATGTTCCCTGCTTAAGTATTTCATTACCGAGCAGATAAAAGCCCCAGCTGTCTCCCATGGTTAGCATTTGCCATGTTTTATTTATTACCCTTTGTTACTTTATTCATGACAAAGGACACCTGGATGTCCTTCTGCTCACCTCTAAGTCTGAATGTACTTTTGGGCAGCCGGTTGAACGGGTGCCGAAAATGGAGGGCTGGGGGAAGCGAGAGACAATCCGGACGGACGAAAAGAAATACCCCTTTATGCAGAGAGTGTCTAAAATGTGGAATCAGCTTCCAGAGGATGTAGTGAAGGCCAAAGGCACGGACAGCTTTAAACAGGGATGTCACAGATTCATGGAGGAGAGGTCTACCAGTGGCTACTAGTCATGGTGACTAAAGGGAACCTCCAAGTTCAAAGGCAGTCGACTTCTGAATCCCAGTGCCAGGAGGCAACATCAGGGGAAGGCCTTGGCCTCGGTCCTGGTGCTGGACTTCGAGAGGAACTGGTTGACCACTTTGCGAGACAGGATGCTGGACTAGATGGACCACTGGTTTGATCCAGCAGGGCTCTTCTGAGGTTCTTCTCAGGGGAAGGCCTCGGCCTCTGTGCCCTGTTGTTGGCCCTCCAGAGGAACGGGTTGGCCACTGTGTGAGACCGGATGTTGGACTAGAGGGACCACTGTTCTGATTCAGTAGTGCTCTTCTGATGTTCTTATCAGGGGAAAGCTTCAGCCTCTCTGCCCTGTTGTTGGCCCTCCAGAGGAACTGGTTGGCCACTTTATGAGAGAGGATGCTGGACTAGATGGACCACTGGTCTGATCCAGCAGGGATCTTCTGATGTTCCTATCAGGGGAAGGCTTCGTCCTCTCTGCCCTGTTGCTGGACCTTCAGAGAAACTGGTTGGCCACTGTGTGAGACAGGATGCTGGACTAGATGGACCACTGGTCTGATCCAGCAGGGATCTTCTGATGGTCTTATCAGGGGAAGGCTTCATCCTCTCTGTCCTGTTGTTGGACCTTCAGAGGAACTGGTTGGCCACTGTGTGAGACAGGATATTAGACTAGATGGACTGTTAGTCTGATCCAGCAGGGCTCTTATGATGTCCTTAATATTTACACCATTTGATAATCAACCCTGAGGTCGATCTTTTGTCCCCCTGGAAGAGGCATGGAGTTTTTGTAATAGGAGGAAATTTGTTGCCTTGACTGTGTTGATTTCAGCGAGGCCTGAAGAGGACTG
>NW_015196409.1:0-1411 GCF_001447785.1 Gekko japonicus | reverse complement strand
CTCTTATGTTCTTATGTTCTTATGACCCCGGTGCCGACGTTCCATATGTAGCCAGGAGGTTGTCCTCGTGTGCGCCCGCAAGGAAGGGCACAGGCTCCGCAGCAGGCATTGCTGGCAAGGTTGACGTTGGTGTTGTGGGTTCCGGGGTGTAAAGGGTTTCAAAGTCGGCACAGCTGGTCAATATGACGGTGTAGGATTTGGTCGTCCTCACTGGAGACCTCGTATGATCTGGGGCCCTTGACTCTCACCACTCAAGCCAGAATCCAGGCTGGACCCTGTGCACAATTCCTGGTGTACACGGGATCCTCTGGAAAGAATCCCCTGGCTGCTTCATGCTCTTCGGTGACCGGTGCCTCCTCTGGAGCGTGGTCTGGGTGGAGACGGTCCAGCCGGGTTGTGAGGCGGTGACCTAGGAGGAGTTCTGCCGGACTGCGCCCCATTGTGATGTGTAGTTTGTTGGCAAAAAAGGAAGGCTGCCAATTTATAGTCCCATTCTGTGAGTCCAAACGGTGGAGTGTGTCTTTGGTTGTCCTTACCATACGCTCCGCTTGGCCATTGGTCGCAGGGTGAAATAGGGCAGACCGGACATGGCGGATCCTGTAGTACTGGGTGAACTCCTGGAATTCGCTGGATGTGAATGCAGTCCCGTTGTCCATGACCAGGGTGTCCAGAATGACCTGAGCACTGAAAATCCACCACATTGCCTGGATTGCTGCTTTAGACGAGGTGGAGGACACGGGGACTACCTCCAGCCACTTGCTGTAGCCATCCACCAGGATGAAGAAGAGCTGGCCCTGGAAAGGTCTCGCAAAGTCCAAGTGCAACCTGGACCAGGGTCGGTGGGAGGATTCCCAGGCTTGTTTCGGGGCACTGGCCGAGATGCTTGGCAGGCCTGGCTTCCTTTTACTACATCCTCAACGTCCTGCTCCAGCCCCGGCCACCAGACATAGCTTCTGGCCAGGGCCTTCATGCGCACCACCCCGGGATGGGATTCGTGAAGGGCGGTGAGGACCCGTTCCCGTAATGGCGTCTGGATGACCACCTGGCTTCCACACAGTATGCAGCCCTTGAGGACTGATAGTTCATCATGCCGGGACGTGAATGCTGTGAATTCTGGCTCCCCTTTGGCCGAGGGCCACCCCCTCACCACCCAGTCAAAAATGCGGCTGAGTACCTTGCCCTTGGCTGTGCAGTGAGCTACTTCTTTGACGTGGACAGGGTGGTCCGGAAGGGACTCCAGGAGGGCAATCTGATGAGCCGGGGCCAGATCCGGGTCCCACACAGGCAGAGGAAGGTGGCTCAGGGTGTCTGCATGGCCCATTGCTTTCCCCGGTGTCAGCTAGCTGCCATAAAGTTCTGTGTAAAGGGAAACTATTAGATCATGCTAACAAAGGACTCGTAGAGTGATTTC
>NW_015196408.1:0-1435 GCF_001447785.1 Gekko japonicus | reverse complement strand
TTTCAAACAGTGCAATCCTAAACAGTTTCATTCTCATGAGCCTATTAACTTCCATGCACTTAGATGTGTTCAGCATCGCAGTACGTTTCCTCGTTGGATGGCGTGATGCAGCAGCCATGGTGATGCAGAGGATGAGGTCTGGAGTTCCTCCAATGCTACTTATGACCACCAATACTTTTTTAAAAAACTATAATTCAGCGGATGTGTGTTGCCTTTGTCCTTAGGGGACCTGTATCCTAGTACAAGCTGTTGTAAAGCCTTCAGTGCACAACTATAAATAAGTCAGCAAGTTTCTCCTTTTTTTCACATCTCTGTCTCCACAATGGCTGTGATCACACGAGCAGTTTGGCCCGACACAGCCACTCCTCCCCTCCAGATCAAATTGGCGCTGTCAGAGAGCCACATCTGCCAGGCGTTCCCCAGCCATACTTATCCCATCATAAGATGACTTGGAGCTGAGTTAAAAAGGCACCACATCACAAGTGGTGCTTTTGGTAACCCGCACAGTCATTGTGCATGGCCGGATGTCTGAACGCGGGGGAGCGTGTGCAGAATGGATTTGGCACTCTGAACCTGCAGATCCATTCTGCCACTGGGTTGGTTTTTTTAAATTGCCTATATGTGCATGTGTGCGCATGTGCGTATATGTGCACACATGCAGTTATGTGCACGCATGAATGCACATGCATGCATATGCGTTTTGAAATTTTGGGGGGGCTGAGGTGGTGCAATAATGTGGATGCTTGACCACGGGATGTCTGCGTGGGTACCCGCTGGAGGGTGTACTGTGTGGCTGGTATGCCCTGCAACACTTTAAACCGGTTCAATTAGAGGCAGCACCATCTTGCGCCAAGCCACAGCCAATGTCACTATTCGTGACCATACTGTTGAAAGGACAAGTGAGAAAGTGTTGTAAAGCAAACCAAGTATACCATAGATAGTTAATAGCAAACATGGACCAGTCGTTATAATCCATTATGCACATTAACAGTTTGTAATCTGCTCTAGCATGGCATCCAGGCTAGGACACAAGGCAATCACAAAAACACTGCTGGAATTAAGCCTTACAATAACCATACCTGTTTCAGTGTTCTCTCCATATCGATACCTTGGCCCCATGGTGCAGCTGGATTTGCAAGGCAATCACCAGCATTCCCTCTCCGAGAAATATCAATTTTCTGTTTCCGAAGATTACGAAAAGTCTCAGCCATCACAAGCACTCCATCATAGGTCAGGGCAGAGGTATACTAATCAAGTGGAGAAAAATGTGTATCGGCATTATGTTATTTATTTTTTTTACCTTGGTAAGATTGGTTCACTCTTAAGCATTTGATACCTCAATTCACCCCCTCAAAACATACCTAAGATAAACTTGCATAATCTAAGATAACCTCTTGAACAGCCATTATAATGTGATATATGAGGCAGCAAGGTA
>NW_015196407.1:0-1435 GCF_001447785.1 Gekko japonicus | reverse complement strand
TCCTAACGTCACTTCCAGGTGACGTGCGTCCCGGAGTCCCCCACTACAGCGACTGCAACAACTTGGAACCCCTAGACCACGGCCTTAGTTCCTTTTAAGACAAAATAATTTGCTGTGCTGTACCATTAAGAACCTGCAGTACTAGGCTTGCAGCCAGTTTAACTTTCATTTCCAGCACAGGCTTTGTGTGCCTCAAAAGGAGCATAGCTAAAAACTGCAGCTGTCCTTGGACACTTTTTCTGATTCTCTTTCACTCTCGATACCTCCTTAGTCTGCTGACTGTGCCCTTGAGCCTTTCATTCTGCCTCTTGACCGCTCAGCCCTGCCACTGGGCACATGAGCTCTGCCCCTTGATCCCACTGGTCTCAACCCTGGGGTCCCAGCTAGCCAGCTTTGAGGGGCCATTGGCTATGCTGGATGGGGCACTATCCCTTTCAAGACTTAGCAATAGTAGAGTTGTCAGCCCTGACGCTGGGAAAGACTGAAGGTCAAAGAAGAAGGGGATGACAAAGGATGAGATGGTTAGACAGTGTTATCGAGGCAACGAACATGACATTAAACAAACTCCAGAGGACAGGGGAAGACAGGAGGGCCTGGCGTGATGTGGTCCATGGGGTCGCGAAGAGTCGGACTTGACTGTGCAACTGAACAACAACAACAGCCCTTGTTTCTGGGCATAATTCAAAGTGCTTTTTAATGCTATAACAGTTTGAGACTACAGTGCGTCAAAGCCTAACAGAGATAGCTCTGGTCCAGGTACCCCACCTTTGGAGATGAGCTAAGTAGTTACTGTGGATACAGGGTTTTTTTCCCCCTGGAGCTTTTCTCTCAGACTGATTCACCAGATACCTATACTATACTAGCAGGGAGCAAGAAATCTGAGAATGTCTGCCAGCTGCATAGGATCTGAGTTGAACCTCAAATTCCCTTCCTGTTGCAAGTATTTAAACCTGGGCCTGTCCAGGGCTGCAAGATGAAAGGGGCTTGGCCCTTAAATCATGGCTCACAGCAGTGGCCCTGAGGTGGCCAGACCATTTGTTCCCAATCTCTGGAGTTAAAATTGTACTGTATAGTTTTGTTGCTGGTTGGCCTGTTTATCTAAATTAAGTTTGTTTCTTTGCAAGCTGCTTTGTGTCCCCACTCGAAAGAAAAGTGCAATACAACCGTTTCAGTTAATAAATGCATACTGACGCATTTGGCGGTAGCGTAATCATGCTGTAACTCAAATACTAGACCCTGGGCTTCCCTTTTGCAGTTCCTGCCACCCTCGGTGGCACACCCATGGAGGGCGGGGGGCAGGTTGCCTCCCTGGAAGGAGGAAGCGGCTGGACGCAGGATGTCATGACACCAAGCATTACGGCGTCAGCAAGGGGCGGAGTCAGCATTACGGAGGCCCGGCACCACCGCTGGCCTTCCAGACTTGGATTGTGCTCGG
>NW_015196406.1:0-1424 GCF_001447785.1 Gekko japonicus | reverse complement strand
AGCAAGACCAGATGTTCCCTGATTTCAGAGTATTATGTTTGAATCCCCAAAGTCTGTGCAGGGATGACCTCACAAGTCAGGGTCTTGATTAAAGTTCCTAGAGTGATGGAGCTGTTGACCAAGGTCCTTCAGACAACATGTGGAATAATAGAAATGTTTTTCCTAGTTACTTGCCTGGAGATGAAACGGGGTCTGGCTGGCCTTTTATCAGTGAGGCTCTGGGGGCCCTTTTTCTTTCTGACTGACTTTAGCACAGATTCCAGGAACAAGGGAGTCTACCAGATTAGATATTAGTAAACATGTCTTAACAGATATTTTTCGGTGTGTGGGTGTGTGTGTGTCAAATAGTGGGCAGTTTAGCACAGTGGCCAATTTAATTAACAAAGCTAATTCAATTCCATGAGCTAATGTAATTATTGGTGCTGATTTAATTAGTTGAGCTAATCTGATTACTGAAGCTCTCTTCATCCCCGTGCAGAGGAGGCAGGTAAGTAGGGCCCCTCTAGTAATGGGATCTGGTCCACGGCAATTTCTACTGGTATAAACATTTATCAGTCTTTTTACTTTACCGGTCTTCAAACGGCTCACAATTCTGACTCCATGCACATGCCCTTCCCTCCTGACATTACTTTGCTCGCTCCCTTCTTCCTGTCCATCAACGTGCAGGTGCCTTTCCCTGCCCTCTCTCGGCTCAAGAGTGAGTGGGGAGAGCCCACTGCATGACGGGCCAGGAGCCGGTTGTTATGAGCTGATGGCCAGGCTGGAGTTCTTGGCCCACCACCTTTGCGTAGTCCTCCTCCAGCCTGTGATCAGCAGTCTCAGGGTCCCTCCTCTAGGGAAGGGGGTCTGAGAGAGGAGTCGAGAGGGTCAGGGCGTATTTGGGAGGGGGCTTGCCCCCAGGGCCCCCCATGGCTACAGTCCTGATATCTGTATATGTGCAAACATTGCATCCCTCCCTATATAACAGTTTGGTAGCCATAGTGGCTAGTCAGTGCAGCAAGCAGAATGAGTTGAGGCATGAGCTATAGATAGAAGGTAAGTGCCTTAACCCAAAGTTATCTGAAATTACCTACCTAATTGACGGATTGTGAGGTGGCTTTCATCTTGAGTCTTGTAAGTGACATTAAAATATCTGTAACTCCTACTTATTATATTCTGGGCAGCACTCAAGAAAGAAATAGTTACCCTGTGTTCGCTTACATGGTTACTGTGGGACTTCAACAGTGCATCATCTATAACTGTCCCCACATCTGATAATCGTTATTAAACTTTATATAACACAATATCCATCTCAGGAAGCCATTTTCATGCTTTTATCAGACAATGAATGGCATTTCCAAGCAAGTTAGTGAAGTTTATTATGAAAACAACACAGTGTTCATTTGGCTTTAATGGGACCTGTTGTGGACACTCCATTTAATTTT
>NW_015196405.1:0-1395 GCF_001447785.1 Gekko japonicus | reverse complement strand
TTGGTTGTCGACAGATCGCGCTACAAATCCGTGCCTTTACGCAACTGGTAGTAGCTCAAATAACAAGTCACCCGCCAGCTGCGCCCCGCCTTCGCCGGGTGTGTGCAGCTCTTTCCTGGGGAGAGAGCTGGTTGGCGTGCTGAAATCAGCTGGCGTGCTGGAATCAGCTGCGGGGTTGCAAAGCTTGATTTGTTTGGCTTCCTTGTGAGCAACCCAAGTCTCTAGTCCTGCGGGCTTAGTTTGCACTCCCACCTCCTTCGAGCTGTCCAAAGACCAAACTTCCGGTTGCGCGGTTGGTGCCTTGAACTTTGAGCCAAAATATGCGTCACTTTATCTGGCACACAACGGAACTCCTGGCTTCGGAAGAACTGCCTGCTCCCTCGCAGGACGCTGTTCTTTTAAAAAATGCTCTTGGCACCGGGTGTCGTTCTAGACACTGCAGAAGACTGACTTTCCCCACATTTGTCTTCAGGGTAATGTCATGGTTTCTGCTACCACAGGCTGCCTATGCGCATGCTCAAACTGAGTTTTTTAAAAAACGCCAACGCCCGCTGCATATGAACGGGCACACAGTGATGGGATCCGCAGACAGGAGGTAAGTGTGATTGCGTTTCAGCCGGCATAAACTGTAACGGTTCCAACTGGAGCAGTTTATGCCGGCTGAAACGCCGCGTCTAAACGCACCCACTAAGAAGTAAAGCACCTTTCCTTGTTTTGGCCAACAAAAGCAAAGGCTCTGACAATGGCAGACAGGCATTTGGCTTGTAATTTTTAAACAAGCATTAGTGGCAACCTGGATGTAAGTTCTGCAGTGTATTCTAGGGTTGCCAGTTTCTAGGTAGGGTGTGATGCTCTCCCAGAATTACTGTCAGCTAATTCACTCCCCACACACACTATTGGCAGTGTGATGTTTTATTAGAAATATGATGCTGTGGGTTCAAGAACTTTTGTTAGGACTGAGGAAATGCACGAGAAATTACAAGATATAGGTAAAAGCATACAATTCCACGTCCATCCACGTCACACCTACCCCTGACATTACTATGGCAACACAGACAGATATATGGTGCCCCATCTAAGCTAGGCTGGCAGAAAGAGTTACTCCATGGTCAGTCCCACGGGAAACCAACTTGGAGTGCTTCTTCAGGAAAGCTACGGCCTCTTCTTCCATGCACTCTGACAACATACCCCCCCCCCAGGAATTCAAAATTACAAGTGAAGGTAACAAGAAACAGAACTTAAAGAAATCTAAAGTTAGCTTGAGCTTGACAATTACAACCATTCTCCAGGCTACACGGATCAGTTTCCCCGGCAAAGATAGCTGCTCTGGAGGGCAGACTTTATAGCATTACACTCCCCTTCCCTTCCCCAAACTTCACCCTTCCCAAAATCCAC
>NW_015196404.1:0-1494 GCF_001447785.1 Gekko japonicus | reverse complement strand
GCTCCGCTGTGCTTGCGTCACATCACCACATCCTACTGTTGCTCCACCTCTGTCTCTGCCTCCATCACTCTGCTTACCTTGCTCTGCCGCTCCGATGCTATGCCGCTCCATCGCCACCGCCATTTCCACCGTCACCGCCGCCGCTTCCGGTGCTCCTGCCGCACACCCCTGTACGGGGAGGGTGCCCCCTGCCACCTAAGGGCAGGTACCCATTAATCTACTCGCTTATATTTATTGCTTTCGAACCGCTGGGTGGGCAGGAGCTGGGACTAGGGCCAGGAGCTCACCCCGGCCACGGTGGGTCTCGAACAGCTGTAACAGCTGTTCACTGATGTTACCAGCAGGTGTTTTACCACCTGTGCCACCGCTCCCTTTGTTGAGTTAGTGTGAGCTAGCTCACAGTTTTTTAGCCTCCAGCTCACAAATTTTTGTCTTAGCTCAGGAAGGACGGCTCCAGAGCTAACTAATTTATGCAGTAGCCAAATTGTTTGCTCACAACTTTAATGCCAGTAGCTCACAAAGTAGAATTTTTGCTCACAAGACTCCACAGCTTAGGTGGAGCATTGCTTCCAAGATCTGGCAAGAGCAGGCTAGCCTGGGCTGTCCAGTTGAGACACTACAGTGACATTCCTACTACTGATGTTTTTAGAAAGGTCAAAAGCCTGCCAAAGGTAAGGGGAAACTGTTTGTGGATTGAGAAGGCATGCAGACAATCTCTGTGCCGGTTCCTTAGCCTCTAAGGCCCATTCTGCATCTGGCCTTTGCTCCCACACTGGAACAGAAATCCCCCTCTACATCACATGCCACTTTCACTTTCTTTGACTCTTGGATTTTTATGGAAGCCTCCACACTACATGCCGGTTTCACTTCCTTTGATCTCTCGGTTTTATGGTACTGTCTGCATGGATTTATGGGCATTTTATGGCCGTTCAGGGGTGACTCTGTAGTTAGTAAGGCGTTGGCCCGGAGTATTTGAATGTGGTTTTGAGTCGCATCGTTTTCTGTTCCAGGGTGGGTTTGGTAAAAGAACGGAGCGACGGCCAGATGCAGATTGGGCCTTAAATGGATGTTCCCTACAGCTACTGCATGGCAGACCAATCAGGGCGAGCGCCTTGGTGTGGAAGCGAGCGCTCCCTTGAATCTTTAAAAAAAAAAAAACGTCAATAATGAGGACCAGCAGTGGCCGGGTGGCAGGGAGAGATGGTAGGGGCTTGTTGAACCAGCCAAGCGCTGTGCCCCAAACTGGCCAGTCGCTGATCCCTGATCTGCAGTCTCCATGGACCGCATCAACACATGCCGCGCATCTCGCGTAGGCGTACTCCTGCGTGTGGCTGTGCCTGCCCCTGCCGAGCTTCCCGCTGCAGTCCCGGAGGCGGCTCCTGTGCCACTCCCCAGGGTAACCTGCGCTCTTCTCTCTTTCTCTCTCTCCCGGTGTGTTCCGGCAGCTGGCAAGACAAGGCCTCTGTGCTCTCTGTGCTCAGGCTGTTCCCGTTC
>NW_015196403.1:0-1443 GCF_001447785.1 Gekko japonicus | reverse complement strand
TTACCACCCTCCACTGAGAAAATTGCAGTAGAATGATGTATAGGAGATTGATACCTGCATCTATGGCTTCTCCTGTCCATTCATTTCCCTTCAGTAATTAACAGAGGGAGGGAAGGAGGCATGGTATAGCCCAGTCTCATTAGAACGCGGAAGCTAAGCAAGGTCAGTATTTGGAAGGGAGATCATCAAGGAAGGCTCTGCAGAGCAAGGTAATGGCAAACTATGTCTATTTCTCACTGCCTTGACAGGGTGGACGATAGAACATAATGAAGAATGGCCATAGCCACTAAGTCTCCTGTTATACAGCACTGATAAGATTTCTGGGTTTAAACCTGGCAAGCCAAGCAGGCTAGTGGCGACTATACAATTAGAGCCCCCTCCCCAAAGCTACCAACTGCAATGACTAAAACCAGAGGGAAGAAAGCAGCAATCATGCCAGGAGTGAGACCTGAGAACCTTTGAACATTATACTAAATTGGTAAGAAAAGCAGGGTTACATACAATTATTATCATTAATAATACATTGTGCCAAAGGCTTTGGGTGCAGACTAGAAAGGTCTTAGTTTAGTTTATTTCCACAGTCCTTAGACCAGTCATACTAGAAAGGTCTTGTTGTTGTTCAGTCGCACAGTCGAGTCCAACTCTTCGCGACCTACAGGTCTACAGTTTAGCAGTTAAGATGCTGTTCATAATCACATGCTCAAATGAATCATGCCACACAAAAAAGGAGGACCACTGTTATCCAAATCTCTTGATTACATGAAATTGCTTTCTGTCCTCAAAATAACCATCTAATAATACTTAGCAGTTATCTAGAACATTCCTGATGTTCGACTAATATTATACTTAAAGTAAGCCTCAGTTATTCTTACTCCCATGTATACAGATGGAGCAAGGGGAGCTGACACTGGGAACCAGGCAGCTTATCTAAGGGTGGAATTAGACAGGATGTATGGGAGTTCCATGAATGGAGCTCCCTGCATTTTTTTTCCTGTATAAAAATCAGGTGCGCAAGGCCTGCAGGAAAGGCTTTAGCCCCAAACCCTCACATCACTGCCCCAAATAGAATCAGGCCCCTTGCATGTCTGATTTTTACAAGAAAAAACACTGGGAGTTCTGCTTTAACAAAAGACCACTTACATGAGTGTGTGGCGAAGGCAAAATTTGAATCGGGTGAACTGCATGAAAAATACATGTGACTCCCTGATTGGACATCATGGTGACCAGATTATCAGGAGCATCACAGGTAGCATGCACTCCCGATACACGCAATTGCCATGTCCCAGTATGCATGGATATAGGGCTAGCAAGATGAAGATTTTGGTGATATCACTCATATCACCAATGGTTCCCAGCTTTAGGATTGCTGAATATGAAATTGCTGCTATGCCTATCTTTTAACTGCTTTAACTGTCTTTTTGTTTGATATTCACTTTTAATTGT
>NW_015196402.1:0-1450 GCF_001447785.1 Gekko japonicus | reverse complement strand
AATAAATAAATAAATAAACCTGAGGCTTCGGTCTTGAAGACTAGCAGGGCCCCTCGAAGGCCTCCCCATCTTGACTCCGGCCTACTCCGTTGCTAACGCCTTCCTGAAACGTAGGCCTCGGGGGAAAACCTCACGGCTGGCAGAGCATCAAAGGGAGTCAGCGTCTACCTTGATGTAAAACATTAAGAGCCAGCGACAAACGGACTTGAAACGCCGCAGCCCCGAGGCGGGACTCTCTTGTTGCGGCATCAATGGGCTCTTTGAAGTAATCTATCTAGGTGATTCCTATTGAAACGGGCGAAGTGAAACTAATTGTCTGAAGCTTGTAATAATTACCTGGCGACCAAAGAAAGAAAAAGGGGGGGAAGGAAAAGAAATGGGACGCGGGGCACCAGCGAGGGGAGAACCACAGAGGAAGTCTTCCCCCACCCACACCCACCCGGAGAAAAGTCAAAATGGCACTTCTCCCGCTGCTGTTAAGCTGGCATTCAGAGAAGTTCAAGAGGAGGATTAGCAGAAAACCACGCCAGGCCTAAGTAGAGATAAACATGTTCTAATTTTGAACCGCTTTGAGTCAACAAATAACTCCCAGGATGATTAGGGGGGTATTTGAAGCAGGTATCGGGCAAAGAATCCAGACAACAGCCAGTGTGGTGTGGGGGTCAGCGTGTCGGGCTAACACCAAGGAGATAGGGTTGCCAATTCTGGGTTGGGAAATTCCTGGAGAATTTGAGGTTGGAGCCTGGGGAGGGGGAGTTGTTTGGGGGAGGGGAGGGACCTCAGCAGAGTATAATGCCATAAAACCCACACTTCAAAGTGGGCATTTTCTCCTGGGGGGGGGGTTACCTCTGTAATCTTGGAGATCAGTTGAAATTCCAGGAGATCTACAGGCCCCACCTGGAGGTTGGCAAGCCCACACAGAAATCTGGGTTCAAAGTCAGCCATGCAACATGCCATTGGCTAGGTCCCAGGCAAGCAGGAAAAGAGCTGGGTTAAAAATGGATTACCAAATTCGAGGAGAGAAGAAGAAGAAGAGGAGGAGGAGGAGGAGGAAGAAGAAGAAAAAGAAGAGGAAGAAGAAGAAGAGGAGGAGGAGGAGACTGGATTTATACCCCACCCTTCACTACCCAAAGGAGTCTCAGAGTGGTTTACAATCTCCATTCCCTGAGAGAGCTCTTTCAAGAACTGCTCCTGAGAGAACAGCTCTGAAAGAACTTGTGACTGACCCAAGGTCACACCAGCAGCTGCCTGTGGAGGAGCGAGGACTCAAACCCGGTTCTCCCAGATTAGAGTCCGCGCACCTAACCACTACACCGAACTGGCTCTCAAACAAAACAGCGTAATATAGTCAGTGAAGGCTACCTTAACGTTCACCGACAGAGGTTCAGATCTAGTTATGTACAAGGGGAACCGGAAATGGACTTAGAATCATAGAATAATAGAATGTTAG
>NW_015196401.1:0-1729 GCF_001447785.1 Gekko japonicus | reverse complement strand
AGATTAAAAACATACAAAGTACAAATTAATATCGACAATCAGTTAAACACAATTACCCAATCTCCAGATGGCGTTTCTAATTTAACTTAAGAACCTGCCCCGAGTTGTTCTTCTGTCTCACGGGCAGGTTGAGGGGAGGCCGAAGCGGGCAAAGTAGGAGTAAAGAGAAGGGTGCCAGCTATGATAGAAAACAGTCGCTACCCTTGACCAAAAGCCTGGCAGAACATCTTTGCCTTACAGGCCCTGCGGAACTGCATTAATTCCCGCAGGGCCCTGATGGAATCTGGCAGAGAGTTCCACCAGGTTGGAGACAGGGCCGAGAAAGCCCCGGCTCGGGTTGAGGAGAGCCCAATATCTTTGGGGCCAGGGATCACCAGCAGATTACTATCAGCAGAGTGTAACTGCTCTCCCAGCGACGTACCAGAGGAGACAGTCCCAAAGATACACTGGTCCCAGACTGCTCAAGTTCAGTAAGTAAAGGTATTGGTTCCCTTGCTCGAAAGCCAGTCGAGTCCGACTCTAGGGTTGCGGTGCTCATCTCCGCTTCCAAGCCGAAGAGCCAGCGCTGTCCAAAGACGTTTCCGTGGTCATGTGGCCGGCATGACTAAACACACGGAACGCTGTTACCTTCCCACCGAAGTGGTACCTATTTATCTACTTGCAATTTCTTGCTTTCGAACTGCTAGGTTGGCAGGAGCTGGAACTAGAGACGGGAGCTCACTCCGTCATGCGGCACCCGGGTCTCGAACTGCTGAACTACCGACCTTCCACAGCCTGCAGTTCAGCGTCTTAACCACTTGAGCCACCACAGCTTAGTACCAACACCTTGAACCTGACCTGGGACTCCCCTAGAAGCATGTGCGGCTGATGCAGCACAGGTTGTTTATGTGCCATCCTTGGTGTTCCCACCAGGACTCACGCCGCCACATTCTGGATCAGCTGTAGTTTCTGGGTCAGTTGCAAGGGAAGGCCAGCATAGAGTGAGTTACAGCAGTCTAATCTGGAGGTGACCGTCGCATTGCATGGTTAATGTTCCGAGGGATTCTATCTACACCAGTGTCAAGGGGCTGGGCTGATTTGTGCCACAGGATCTGCTTCGGCACGGTTCAGGAGGAAAAGGAAGAAGAAGACAATAAACAGTGTGGTGTGGTACTTTCCCCATAGGTCGGAGTCATTCACCCATATGAATGTCATTCAGTTCCCAGTGATTGGCAAATGTACCAACTCCTTGGTTCATCTGCTCACATGGTGTCACGACAGGGCATGACACATGGGTCCTCTTATGTTAGCGGTTGCAGTGGTGGGATTGGACCACGTGGAAGGGTAGCCTGGACAGCAAAGGTAATGTGAAAGTCAGCGTATGGATCATATGGGAAGATGCAGATGGGGAAATATCTCCATGATCTACATGGCCTCACATTATTCAGTGCCTCCCTCCCCGAAACACAGGGAATCCAGTACCAGGGAAATGCCAGCTGTGCCCAGTATCATAACCGTCCTACTTCTAAGCTGCTGCATATTGAACAACATCTTAAAATTTCTTTCATGTTTATTTTAAAGGAGAGTGGGATGCGAGCATTGCCTCTGGGACTGCTTTACCAAGGAGAACAGTGGGGGTAGGGGAGAGGGTACTTTAACCCTTTCCTCCCCTCACATGCTCTCATGGCAAGAAAAAGCTACCTCTGAGGTGTTTTTGCCTCTGCTTAAGGGGGGGGGGGATATGGGCACC
>NW_015196400.1:0-1604 GCF_001447785.1 Gekko japonicus | reverse complement strand
GGCAGATCGTGAGAGGGAGGGCAGGAAGAAATAAGCCAATGTTTGGCTCTTGTGGCTTTTTCTGACATGTCCAGGGTAATGCCGATTACCACTCTGGGGTCAGGCAATATTGGTCCGTGGATCCCGGAGGATTTTTGCCTTTTGCCAGTTTGGTGTAGTGGTTAGAAGAACAGACTCTAATCTGGGAGAATCGGGTTTGATTCACCACTCCTCCACATGCAGCTGCTGGTGTGACCTTGGGTCAGTCACAAGTTTCAAGGGCAGTTCTCGAGAGAGCTCTCTCAGCCCTAACTACCTCACAGGGCATCTGTTGTGGGGAGGGGAAGGGAAATGAGATTGTAGGTCGCTCCGAGACTCTTTTGGGTATAAATCCAATCTCTTCTTCTTCTTCCTCTGAGCATAGAGCAGGGGTCACTGGGTGTTGGATATTTTAGCTGAGTAAAAAAAGGGAAACACACAGTACACACGTGTAAATTAGCGTAAAGAAAGTTTACTAATAAAATTAGGAAGAGTTATATGATAAGGATAAAAACAATAAACATTCCATCTATCTAGTTACACCTTTCTAATTACCGGTTGCTCCAAGACGGAGACTCACAGTCCAACCTCTAAACAAGGGGAGGAAAAAGAAACCCCAAAACACCTCTGTGCAAAATCTCAGGTAACATCACCCAACTACGGTATGAATTGACCAATAGCCAGGCTAGGTGGACTTCTTTTTCTCTGGTGGGAACTACATGCAGGACAGCTCATTGGTTCCAAAGCTACTTAACGAACAATTACCACTAACAAACAGGGGAACTCTTTCATGATATCAGGGAGTGAACTTGCAAATATCCCAACACTGGGCGAGCGAGGTGGGGAGGTAGCTGTGAATTTCCTGCATTGTGCAGGGATTGTACTAGATGACTTTTGGGGTCCCTTCCGGCTCCATATTTCCAACTGCAAAAAGGAACCTCTAGGCTGCAACCATACGCACAATTAGACCTGATTAGGTGCGAATGCTGGGTGGATTTAAAGGGAACGACCAGACAACAACATCTGAGGAAGCGTCCCACAGCCATCAACAACCCGTTCTGCTCTGCTGCAGGTAAAGGTTCCCTTGCTCGAAAGTGAGTCGAATCCGACTCTAGGGTTGCGGTGCTCATCTCCGTTTCAAAGCCGAAGAGCCAGCGCTGTCCGAAGACGTTTCTGTGGTCATGTGGCCCGCATGACTAAACACCAAGGTGCACGGAATGCTGTTACCTTCTCATCGAAGTGGTACCTATTTATCTACTTGCAATTTCTTGCTTTCGAACCGCTAGGTTGGCAGGAGCTGGAACTAGAGACGGGAGCTCACTCCGTCATGCGGCACACTCGGGTCTCGAACTGCTGAAGTACCGACCTTCCACAGCCTGCAGTTCAGCGTCTTAACCACTTGAGCCACCGCAGCTCCTCGCTCCGCTGCAGAAGCGGAGTCAAAAGACACTGGGGGAAATCCAGTAGTAAATGGGTTGCGATGAGCCACGGACAGACTCCCCCTGTCTGATTGCTCCAGCACGCTCTCATGTCGTCGGGATGGTCTGATCAGAACTTGGGTTGCCAGGTCCCCCCTGGTCACCAGT
>NW_015196399.1:0-1478 GCF_001447785.1 Gekko japonicus | reverse complement strand
CTTATTCTTCAGGAAAGTGATAGAGAAGACACATATCTGTGCAGAGTCTGTATGTTTTGATTTGGGGTTTTGCTCTGGCTCAATGTGGCCACCTGCAGCCTCTATTTGGGAAACAGCAGATAAAAAGAGCGGCTATTCAACTGGAAAAAACTGCCCTGGCTGGGAAAAGGCCATGTTCACTAGGTAACGGTAGGCGCATCATCTGAACTTAATTTCCCACAAGACTATGATGACAGTTGCCAAGTTTCCCCCCCTTGGCATCCTCCCTTTTAATAAACTGTTTGGCGTTACGTTTGATTATTCCACTGGCTTTTATATTGGCAATTTTTGTAAACGTCTAGCCTGATCAAGGGCTGTGGAGAGTCTGACCTCTCACCAGTGTTCCCTCTAAGCTGAGTCCGTGTGAGCTATCTCACAGTTTTTTAGCCTCCGGCTCATACATTTTTGCCTTAGCTCAGGAAGTATGGCTCCAGAGCAAACTAATGTATGCAGTAGCCAAATCGCCTGCTCACAACTTTAAATGCCAGAAGCTCGCAAAGGAGAATTTTTGCTCACAAGACTCCACAGCTTAGAGGGAATATTGCCTCTCACATCCTTTTTTCTTCTGCTCTGTTGACTTTGCTTTGACGGAAGTACTTTTTACACACTTCGCAGTGAAACTGTGGAACCTGCTGCCACAGGATGTGGTGACAGCCACCACGTTGTAAGGTTTTAAAAGGAGAGTGGACAACTTCATGGAGGATGGGGCCATCGATCAAGAAGAGGCCTGGATTTTGCTCTGGACCAGCCATTGTAGGCAATGCCTTTCTGGGGGAGGCCTAACAGTTAGGACTAACGAAACCTTGGTAAAACCTATGCCCTCGGTAAAACCTGTATCTGCAGAAAGCCTTTTACCCACCCAAAGGAAAAATGCTCATTATCAACACACTCTCTAAAAGAAGGAAGTCCAAGTTCTCTTAACATCAGCCTGTGTTTCTCATTTTTGGAGAACAGAGAAAGAACTTTCAATAACATGGCAACTCTTAATTTGTTCCTCTGAGGAAAGCACTCTCGTTCGGTAGATCCTGAGTCTTGGGCAGACATCCAGGCCTTGATTCACACATGGATATTCTGGTCTCTGCCACAAAGATTGTGCTTTGCCCTGGAAGAGGTCACAGTCCAGAGAAAATCTATCAGAGCTCACAATGCGATATTCCGGTCGAAGCCTATCCGTCACACCATACAACCTACATCTTTTAAAAGCAGCCTGTGAGGCAGGCCTTCCAACAGCCGTGGCCCAGTTTTAAAAGACAGGACAATACTGGATGAGAATCATTCGATGGACTGAGACAACAGAGATTCACAGCAGCTGCTACCAGGAAGCACCTGCGCTTGGAGAATGCATGCTGCATCTACCAGGGATTAACACAGCTCGTACTGACATTCTGCAGCATACGCACAGGAGCGACAGGCTAGTGAACAGTGTTCCCTCTAAGCTG
>NW_015196398.1:0-2015 GCF_001447785.1 Gekko japonicus | reverse complement strand
AACTCAGCTGAGAGGGAACCCTGCTTGTGATGTGGCAGCGTGCTTGATGCTCGATAGGCGCAAACATGGAGTAGGGAGAGGGGTGAACTTGTATTAGGAAGAAAGAGGTACCTCTCCCGCCTTCCGTTTCGAGCTCCTCTCCCCCAAAAGAAAAGAGCGAGAGTCCAGTAGCATCTTAAAGACTAAAAAAAAAATTGTGGCAGGGTAGGAGCTGTCGCGAGTCACTGCTCACTCCTTTAGAAAGTACCTGAAGAAGTGAGCAGTGACTCACAAAAGCTCACACCCTGCCACCAATGCTCCCTCTAAGCTGCGGAGTCTTGTGAGCAAACATTCTACTTTGTGAGCTGCTGACATTAAAATTGTGAGTGAGCAATTTGGCTACTGCATAAATTAGTTTGCTCTGGAGCCCTCCTTCCTGAGCTAAGACAAAAATCTGTGTGAGCCGGAGGCTAAAAAACTGTGAGCTGGCTCACACTAACTCAGCTTTAGAGGGAACACTGCCTGCCACCAATTCTGTTAGTCTTTAAGGTGCTAGTGAACTCTTGCTCTTTCCTACTGCTACAGACAGACTAACACAGCTACTCGTCTTGGATCTATCCCCCAAAAGAGGCAGTCCTGGGAAGAAACATAAATTACTTTCACCCCTGGGGCAAAGCTACCATCTGTGGGCTTATGACTGAACGCCTCTAAGTCAGAATCCCGCCTAAGTGGAACGCTAGTTGTTCCCATAAGCCATCTCAGTGCGAGAGGAACCACAGGTTCAGACTTTTGGTGTATGTGCTTGGCTGAGGAGCCAAAGGGGGAAGAACTCAGCAGGCATGTGATGCCATAGATTTCACTCTCCAAATCTGCCATTTCCTCCTGGGGAGCTGATCTGTGTAGTCTGCTACTCGTCTTGGATCTATCCCCCAAAAGAGGCAGTCCTGGGAAGAAACATAAATTACTTTCACCCCTGGGGCAAAGCTACCATCTGTGGGCTTATGACTGAACGCCTCTAAGTCAGAATCCCGCCTAAGTGGAACGCTAGTTGTTCCCATAAGCCATCTCAGTGCGAGAGGAACCACAGGTTCAGACTTTTGGTGTATGTGCTTGGCTGAGGAGCCAAAGGGGGAAGAACACAGAAGGTATGTGATGCCGTAGATTTCACTCTCCAGATTTGCCATTTCCTCCCGGGGAGCTTCATTACACTGGTGTTAACTGGGAAGTATGGGCGTTGCTATGCTTCTCTTCACTGGGCTGACCCAAGGTGAAGGGGAGGCAGCTGTGCCCCAAAAGTGGCTATTTCCGTATCTTCCATTTCTTCTTCTGTAAAAGCTGCAAGTCCCAGGATACCAAAATCACCTTAACCTCCAATATATTGTATGTTTCAGTGATCCACAGGCTGAAAAGTAGGGGCTTTAGGCATAACTTCCGAAGATCCCAAGGAAAAGATAAGGTGAGGCAGGGGAGGGGTGCTCCTGTGGGGCAAGTAGACATCCTGAAGGAAGAAGAAAAGAAGAAGAGATTGGATTTATACCCCACTCTTTACTCGGAGTCTCAGAGCAGTTTACAAACTCCTTTCCCTTCCCCTCCCCACAACAGACACCCTGTGAGGTAGGTGGGGCTGAGAGAGCTCTGAGACAACTGCCGTTTCAAGAACAGCTCTGACAGAACTATGGCTTGCCCAAGGTCATCCAGCAGCTATGAGTGGAGGAGTGGGGAATCAAACCCAGTTCTCCCAGATTGGAATCCGTGCACTTAACCACTTAATGGAGGTGCCAGCCTTTGTGTGCATGGAGAGGATGAGACTGCACCGTTGAAGCCTAAGCAGCTTCATAACGCTACCTAAGGATGCTAGCCTCCGGGGGGAACTGGGGATCCCCTGGAATTACAGCTCATCTCCAGACTACAGAGTTCAGTTCCCCTGGAGAAAACAGTTGCTTTGGAGGGTGGACTCTACGGCATTGTACTCCACTGAGGTTGTTGTCCTCCCTACAATCCTTCCCTAAATCTCCAGGAGTTTCCTAACCAGGATC
>NW_015196397.1:0-1444 GCF_001447785.1 Gekko japonicus | reverse complement strand
GACCTTCCCTCTCTGGTGCATAAAGACTTCAGTAGTCTCCGTGAAAACAGCAATAGCTTCCCTTTGGAAAAACCAATCTGCACCAACTTTGAATGTTTGGTTCCGAAAATTATGGGACCAATATATTCTGGAAAACATCACTGATAAAATTAACAGAACACTATTATTCCCTAGAAAATTCAATTTTGACGAAAAATGGTCCCCACTACTTGAATTTTTATCTCGTCAACAATTCATCCCACCTGAATTGTCTCATTTCCAGCAATGGCTATAGCACTCATGGAACCATTATGAGAAATATTAATCTTTAGACTGCCCTTTTTTCGCTTGCTTCTTCTGGCTGTATTATACCTTGGACTAGAGTCCCAGTTATTGGGAATGTTTGTTATATACCTCACTTCAATGACTTTTTCTTGTATTGCATTTTTATTTTTGTGTTGATAAAGTTTCTTAAAATTAAAAAGTGCATGCAAGACAAAGCCTGAGGAATCTGTTTTCATGGTAAATTTTTTGTACCATTCTGCCTGAATTAGGGTTGCCAGAGTCCCCGCCAGGGGTGCCCTGGGACACGTCCCCCTGCAACCAATCAGTTGGCTGGTAGGGGGACTTACCAGGAGCAAAGGAGGCCTAGGCTGATATCACAGCAATGTCACTTCTGGCTGCACCAGACTCTCTGAGATTTGGGCAGACCACTATGGTACCATAGAGTTTTTGCCCAATTACCAGAGTGTCCCCATGTCACCAGCAACTTGATGACATCACTTCCAGTGTGTAACAGAAGTGATGTCACTGCAATCCCCACCTGGACCTCCTTTTGGTCTCAGTATGTCCCCCTCCACCACTTGCCAGGGGATAGCTGATGAGCTTGAAAGCTTGCACAATGTTTCGTGTCAACTTGGTTGGTCCTAATTCCACAGATTGCATTCTTTGTCTGAATGTTTCAAGGTCAACCAAAATGGCAACCAAACTCCCAAGCATGACCTCATGAGAGTTCAGGAAGCCCAATATAGCCTGTCTGGACTATTGTGCTACTCTAAGCAGAGCATGTGTGGCAAATAGGTAAGTGGGATGGTCTCCTCTGGTTCTTGGCTGGAAGTGGTAGAAGCAGCAGTGAGGGCAGGCGCAGCTCTGGCTGCCACTTCCGGCTGCAAAAAACCATGAGTCTTCTCTGCAAGCAAAGTAAAGGGGTAGGGAAACTGTGGACTCACAGGACCAGCAGAAAGAACCTGAGGAAGGCTTAATATTGTGAGCTGCTGCTGCTTGGCCTAGGATTGTCACCCCAAGGCTGGCAACTGGAAGAGACCTTACCCAGAACGTTTAACCAGAGTTTTGGGTGTATACTAGCAGTGCTGCTCAACACAACCATATCAGCTCCATGTTGTGTTGAAAGTAATGTCATGCTGTCATACGGTTGCCAGTCTCCGTGTGTGACTGGAGATCTCCC
>NW_015196396.1:0-1469 GCF_001447785.1 Gekko japonicus | reverse complement strand
TTAAAGGTCAATACCAAGACCTTGAACCTCAATACCAAGACCTTGAACCTAACGCGATACTCCACTGGAAGCCAGTGTAGCTGGCGTAGCACAGGTTGGATATCTGTCATCTATGATGTTCCCATCAGGACTCACACTGCCATATTCTGGATCACCTTGAGCTTCTGGGTCAATCTCAAGGGTAGGCCAGCGTAGAGCGAGTTACAGCACTGAAGCCTGGAAGTGACCATTGCATGGATTACCCTGGCTAGGTCAGGGCACGACAAGAAAGGAGCCAGTTGCTGAGCCTGGTAAAGGTGGAAGAATGCCAGCCTAGCAATGTGCATAACCTGGTCCTCCATAGTTAAGGAGGCATCCAAAATCACACCCAAACTCTTGACGGACGGTGCTGGTGTTAGTGGCACCCATCAAGAGCTGGAAGCCTGAACTCCAATCCTGAAGCTCTCCCCCCCCCTTCCAGCCATAGAATCTCCATCTTCTTTGGATTCAGTCTCAACCTGTTTTTTTTTTTAACCATCCCACCATGGGCTCCAGAACCTTGGCCATCCAGTAACAGATACAGCTGGGTGTCATCAGCATAGTGGTGACACTCAAGCCCCAAATTCAACACCAGCTGGGTGAAGGGGCACATATAGATGTGAAATAACATCATAGAGAGGAGTGGCCCCTGAGGAACCCCACATAGTAAGGGCTGCCTAGATGACACATCCTCTCCCAGGGCCACCCTCTGAAGAAAGCCATTGAAGGGCCACTCCATGGCCTCCTACATCAGCGAGGCAGTGAGTCAGAAGATCGTGATCAACGGTATCAAGCGCTGCTGTAAGGTCAAGTGACAACAGCAGCGCCAACCTGCCTTGATCCAGCTGAGTAGGGTGAGGAAATATGAGTCATATTATGTGGCGTATGGGTGTCTATAGAAAATATGATCAGTAATAAGCATGTCTTTACTAATGATTCCTAGTCCTTTTTTCTCCATTGTCTCCAAATGGCATCAAATGAAACAAAGGTTAAAATAAATAAGAACAATGAACCAAGGCAACAGAAGCAGTAAATCAATGAAAAGCATTGCAAAATCAGATAAAAAGTAGATTAAAAAATCCAGATAAAGCAGCAGAAGATGCTAGTAACGAAGCTATAAAAAACCCTTAAAAGTAAGACGTTGAACTGTAATTACTGCAGGCTACTGACAAATGTGGTTTGCTGGAGAGAATGTTACATAAGTGGGGCACTGCTATTGAATAAGGGCTTTCTTTTGATCTGATCTCTGAAGATCTCTCATTTATATAGCACTTTAGGGCCAAGCAGCCTGGAACTCCAGTTATGTAATTTGGCCTTAGAAGTAGCTGAAGGGGATCTGATGTCAGAGCTGTGGTTCTCAGCACCCACAGTGCTGCTTTAAGTCCCGGTAGAGAGAAAAAGTCCAGGCTTAATAGAGGTGTCTGTCTGCCTCCCCCCTCTATCAAAGAAAG
>NW_015196395.1:0-1527 GCF_001447785.1 Gekko japonicus | reverse complement strand
GCTGCATACAGACTCCTGCGGTGTGATCGTGCTAGCACGCGGCTATTCCCCTGGGTTGTCCTCTTTGCTGCGTGTGCCGACAGAGGAAGCCCCAATGTGCTGCCGTCGCGTATGATCTCCTCCCCCCCCCCGCGTTTCCTGGCACGTGTGGCCAGGGCCCAAGACAGCTGAGGGCTCTGAGCTGTGAAAGGAACAAAGTATGGTTTAATGGCATGAAACCAAACAGTGGTCAGGCCCTACATAGCTGCACTCCTGGTCAGAGGGTAGCCATACCTTGTGCTCTCTCCATCAGCCCAACAGGCAACAGCCAGGCCCAGTTGGATGGGCTTTAATGGATGCTTGGATTTTTGCACATCCTGTTGAAGTTGATAAAAAGGAAGCACTATGCAGGCCCTGATATAGTTGTAACTTCTTAAATGTGCGAATACTACTCTAAGCGAAGCATGCTTAACTAAAGAGCTTGGGAGACATTGTTGCTTTATTAGGTTACTGATTTTATTAAAAGAGCTATCTCTGTGTAAATAAATGGCCATCATAACAGAGATAGGCTTAGCTTGACTTTAGGGCTGCCAAGTCCCCCTGGGGGGCAGGGAAACCCCCACCCCAGAGACTCGTTCCCCGCCGCTGGCGGATGGGGCCCCGGGGGGAACCCCACCCCGTCATGTGCGTCACCAGAAAGTGACATTATGACGCCGGGCACGCTGGGGGCGGGGCCACGACCATCGAGGGGGAAACTCTATGTACACCGGGAAACTCATAGGACGCCGGACGGGAGTCCCCTGCACCCGACGATTTTCGACTTGACAACCCTACTTGACTTATATAAGATGTTCTGGCCTCTTCCTTCATCTGTTTCTAATGTAGTTTCTGATGACCGTGGAAGCCAAAGCAACTAGTTAATGCATCACTGGTTAGGGTGTCCCCCCCCCAAATAGATCATTGATTTATGCACGCCCACAACATATACTTCAAAGCTTCATCAAGACATCGAGAATATTTTTTTTAAAAAAACTCATATCTGTGTCAAGTCTAATCTTCCAAATAAATGGTGGTGCAAACTTCTCTGCCCCCACTGTTTTTTATTGCTTATGTGGGCCAGACATTAAGTTAACTCTCGCCAGAAGTTAACTACATAAGGAAAGAGGCCATGGATTAGTGCAGATCTCATATGTTGTTCTGCTCTTCCCATGATTTCATGTAAACTGTAGTCTGAGTCTAGATATGCTACCAATTAGAGTGAAGTTCTCAACAACTTTGGAGATGCTATGCTCGGGGGGGGGAGAGAATCTGCATACATTTTAAGGGCATTCAACAAGATTAGTCAGGTTTCCCAAGATATTCTGCACAGGCCATTGAAGTTCATCTAAAATAAAATCTGAAGTGCATTCAGAGTGTTCTTTTCAGGTGAAACATCTATAGGAATTGTCTGGAATATGAGAAGCACATCCCGTACTGGACAGTATCCATGCCTCATCAGTTATTGATAACACAGCTCTTTCTCCCCTTCCCCCTTTTCATTTGAGGGCA
>NW_015196394.1:0-1431 GCF_001447785.1 Gekko japonicus | reverse complement strand
CCTGTCTGTTCTATGGCCCAGAACCCACAATTGATACCACTTTCCCAGAAAGCACTTTTCTGGGGGCACCTTCTTTGGCAAGCTGTAATTTGAACCCTCCTAGTCAGGGCATGTAGGGGGGTTTCCCAGTGAGGTACGCCATGAGCTTGATGCCTCTAGCTCACATAGGGCCCATTCTATACACTCCTGAACCCAACATCTCCCTGAAAAGTACTTTCCTGGGGCACCTGACTTACAGACCCCCAAGTCCAATCCTCACATAACTTCTAGGGCATGTAAGAGGGTATCCTGGAGAGGTCCACCATGAGTTTGATGCCTCTTGCTTGCACAAGGTCTATTCTATACACTCCAGAACCCGTACCTGACATCTTCCTGAAAAGCACTTTCCTGGGAGCACCTTGTTTGGTGGCCCATAACTGGGACCCCCTCCCCAAGTCCAATCTTCACCAAGCTTGGCAGGCAGGTAGAGGAGAGTCAGCTGGAGGAGCCTGCAATTTTGAAGTCCCTAGGACCCTGCCCCACCACATCCCGAACTTCCTAAACCAGGTTTTTCCAGTTTGTGCCCATCCCTACTTCCATGTTCTTCAATTCTAATATGCCCTTAAAGAGGGCAATATTTACCTGTATTCCACATGCAAGACTTTCAAATCTTCAGCCATTGTTTACCAATCTAAACCAATGCAAATCTTCAGGTTGCAGCCAAGGGAGGCAGCTCTAACTGGTGTGAGTCAGAGAGATTAAGGGAGAACTCTGTCAACCTGGGATTTCATGATACACAACATCTCTGAGGGATTAATGAAAAAGAACAAAGTCTTCCAAGTTCTACACAAGACCTGCCTAGTCACTACTCTTTATAGTCTGTGCATCTGCCTGTACAACACTGACATCTTTCTGATACAAGTTTCTCACCAGGTTCAGCACCAAATGAGTGTCTCAGCAGGTTCAGCACCATAGACTACCTCATAACAGGAACGGATGGTTCTATAATTTACCAAGAACAACTTTTGTGGCTCATCGCACTTATCTCCCTAATGGAAAAAGCTCACAATTCCTAAAAATACCAGAGTTTCTAGAAACAAGAAGTAACATCTGACACTAGAATCTTCCTAGGAAATAGCAATGTGCAGTTGATACATACCCCTCTGATATACGTTGGTGGAGATCACATAATTTGATTTAGCATAGGAAAATTATTCTCCAGAAAGGAATAGTATTCAACATGTCTACGTCAGTATTCCAGAGAGGAGACAAAAATGTGGAGAGCAATATTTCAGATAAGGGTCCAGCAAGCTAACACACACCTTGACACACACTTAAGCCTATAACTGGGTCAGTAATTTGAATTCTTTCAAAACAGATTCTACTCTCAGCTTTACACCGCAAAGTAGAAGAAAAATGTAAGTATATCCCTCACTGGTTTAGCTGTGTTAT
>NW_015196393.1:0-1607 GCF_001447785.1 Gekko japonicus | reverse complement strand
TTCAGTTGGAAAACCATACTTACATTTCCATTTTTCCCCTTCTAGCAGGGCTCCCAAGTACTTACCTTAATTCGGCGGGGGATGTATAGTTCTTCGCGGGACCATTCCCGCGGGGAAAACACAGGCACTGCACTATTCCATCGCCCAGACGTGACATAGGCACATAGCCGGGCGACGCTTTAGCAATGGGGCTGGAAACTCAATGGTACCATTGAGTTTCCATTCCCATTACCAGAGCGTCGCCCAGCTACGTGCCTACGTCACGTCTGGGCGACGGAATAGTGCAGCGCCTGTGTTCCTAGCAAGAATCTTCCGGCGGGGAAGCATGTGTCCCCTGCCGGATTGAAGGTAGGTACTTGGGAACCCTACCTTCTAGGGGGCAACGAGCCGCCAGAAGTGGGTGGAGTAGGGTTGCCAGCTCTGAGTTGGGAAATACCTGGAGAATTGGGGGGTGGAGCCTGGGGAAGGCAGGGTTTGGGGAGGTTCCTCAAGGGGGCACAATGCCATAGAGTTCACCTTCCAAAGCAGCCATTTTCTCCAGGGGGGGACTGATCTCTGTAGTCTGGAGATAAGCTGTAATTCTGGGAGATCCCCAAGTCCCACCTGGAGGTTGGCATCCCTATTTACCAGTCACACTAACCATTTTTAAAAAAATTATTTACTTCATTTATAAGTTCTTTCTTGCTGAGACTCAAGGCAGATAACTATCACAACTATCACACTCTGCCAAGTAAAGAATAAAGTCACACACTTCAGGACTCTGCATCCTATGTAAATTATCCAAATGGACACATTTACATAATTTCTTTTATTGTATGATTTGTTCTGGGTTTTTTTTACTATTTGCCATACATTTTTCAAATTTTGCTAGTCATGGGGAAGGCAAAGAACTAATTGGCCACCTGAAAGATCAGGAAACACTGCCCATACTTTCAAGCACATCTTCTCAGCCATAAGAGCTAGAAACCTGAGGATTTAAAAAAAATCTTAAGAAAGAAAATGAATTCTGTGACTAATACTGCTTCTAAGCTTTTTTTTTTCATTCCTGCAGAACTGTAGCATAAGCATGTTGCTGTCAATAGCTTTTCTTCTTTTGCTGATTCATGAGAGCCAGTTTGGTGTAGTGGTTAAGTGTCGGGACTCTAATCTAGGAGGAACCGGGTTTGATTCTCCACTCCTCCACTTGCACCTGCTGGATGACCTTGGGCAAGCCGTGTTCTTAAAAAAGGGCAGTTTCTGTCAGAGCTCTCTCAGCCCCACCTACCTCACAGGGTGTCTGTTGTGGGGAGGGGAAGAGAAAGGAGTTTGTAAGCTGCTCTGAGACACCTTTGGGTAGTGAAGGGTGGGGTATAAATCCAATCTCTTCTTCTTCTTCTTCATGCACAGCCGAGGTATATATTCGTGCACTGGTGCATGGGAGCAAGCCTGGAGCTTATGTGCCCTCTCCCACCACATACGTCACTTTAAATAGGAAGTGAGGTTTTTGCACATAAACACCCTGTTTCGTCCATGGTGATGAAGGGGGTAATTAGAATGCCCAAATGACATCTCTCTTATATATAAGAGAGCTCTGATACAATTTGCCAAATGGTAGTGGCTTCTGGCCT
>NW_015196392.1:0-1528 GCF_001447785.1 Gekko japonicus | reverse complement strand
AGTGCGGCGACATCAGCCTCCCCCACCAAACACTCATACCTCCTCTGATGAATGTGCTCCCAATAGTGAAGCCTCCTGGGCATTTTTGAAGCGCTTCCTACTCCAGTGAAGTGGAGAAGAGCTGGGGAAGGCCCTTTGCTTTGGGGAAGACGCAAGGAGCAGACAGGAAACACATCGGAAGGCACCGCTTTAGGGACCGAGTGCTGGGGGCCAACAGTGGCCAGCCATGCTTGGGGGTCTCCCCAGGTTCATCCCGCTGGGCCAGCAAAGAAGAAACAATGACCGGTTGAATAGCTGGTTGATCTGACCTGGCAGGGCTCTTGTGCCACTCTGCTGCCACATGTCCTAAGGGTGCTGCCCGCATGGAAACATATTCTGCAAGGGAGGCTGGCAGCTAGCAAGAAGGGGGAAAACGATGACTCAAGATGGCGTTGAACCCACCTCTCACATGCAGAGGAGTTGCGTCATGGTGTCAAGCCGAGCTGCCCCTTCTAGAAACCTAACCCCAAACCCTACCTTTTCAGCCAAAGGGAAACCAACTTTACCTTCAAGGGAAGCTTGCAGCTGGAAGATCTGGCAGGAGACTGGAAGAAAAAACCAGGGAAGAAATCCCATGAGCAAGAGGAGGTGGAGATGTGGTCGCAAAAGAAGGGTGGTGAGCGGGCACAGGTTACAGACCTATCAGCAGAGCCATGATGGGATCCATGTTCGGCCAGCATCCCCCGAGGGCCGGAGCTCTGTTCTCAGCTGCACGGCCGTCCTGCTTTCTCTCCTGAGAGGGGTGACGAGGTGGACCTCCCCAGCTCTGTTCTCTAACACCAAGCAATTCAGGAAGTGCGACATCAGCCTCCCCCATCAAACACCCAGTGCACCGCTCAGGCCTTATTTAAAGCTGCAAAGGACAGCTAACCCCATCCGGCTGAGCTGAGCCTTCTCCAGCCCTGTCAGTAATGAAGGCCTTTTTACAGAACCAAAGAGCAGCAATGTGGGCCCGTAGGCGAGAATGCAGAGCCACACTGAATGGGGCGCAGCGGAGGTGGTCAATTAAACCAAATTTCCAAGGGCCATAGTCCTGTCAGAGCTGTCCTTGAAAAAGAGCAGTTTCTGTCAGAGCTCTCTCAGTCCCACCTCCCTCACAGGGTGTCTGTTGTGGGGAGGGGAAGGAGTGAAGGGTGGGGTATTTATTCAGATTTTATTTTACGCATGTTATCAGGTGAATTGTTTTGGTCCCCCTGGCCACTGCAAATGTCAAGGGTCCCATTTCTTCATGGACAAAAGGCAGCTTCGTCACTGGTGGAGAAGGTGGTTGAGGAATTCTTCTTCATTGTCCTTTTGGGCTCAGGTGCATTGGGAGAGGAAGGAGAAAGGTGGCGGTCTTGTTGTTGGGGCTGGACAGGGACTCACAGTAGTGGAGGTGAGGAAGAAGTTAAACTCTACTGCAATGTCAGCTTCATTTTCAGACTTATTTATTTTATTTATTGATTTTATTTATAGCCAGGGCTTTGCCTTTCTTTCTTTCTTTCTTTCT
>NW_015196391.1:0-1472 GCF_001447785.1 Gekko japonicus | reverse complement strand
ACTTAACCACTACACCAAACTGACTAGACTTCACTTCCGTACTGGTGGCATCGTACTCCAAATCCCTGGACAACCTCTCTCAGCAGCTTCATGGAGATGTTGAAGCAGTGTGGTGTTCCTGTCGTAGGTCACACAGAGAGGCGATGAAGCCCGTCTCCGTCCGAGATTGAAGGAGACCCTGATCATCTCGTCCGGGAATTATCTGGAACTGGGCCACCACCACACGCTGAGGAACCTCGCCCGAGAATGTTAACTTTGAGACTGGTCAACGGTTATTTAGATCAACAAGCTCTGATGAAGGTGTCTTCAATAATGGTCTTACCACAGCTTCTTTTAAAGCCAGGGGGATAATCCTCTCAACGAGGCATTAGCTGTCCCCCAACGATCTGGCCCCTTCTGGTGGACCTAACAGGCCTGGTCATCTCTGCTAACTACCCCATTCCAAACTCAAATCTGGGGAAGGCTGTTGAATTGGTGACCCTCGCCTCTTTGACGGTTCATCTGATGATTACGGTTGCCATGCCAACCTCCAAGTGGCACCTAGAGATCTCCCGTTGTTGCAATCGATCTCCAGACAACCAAAGTCAGTTTCCCTGGAGAAAATGGCTGCTTTGGAGGGTGGGCTCTATGGCATTATATCCTGCTGAGGTCCCTCTCCAAACCCCACCTTTCCCAGGCTCCACCCCCCCCAAACACCAGGTATTTCCCAAACCGGGGCTGTCAACCCTACCAAAGACACAAGTTCCAGTCCCTGTCTCTAGATCTGAATACAGAACTCGCCCCTGAGAGTACAAGCTTGCAGATACCCTGATCAAGAGTGCTGTCAGATAAGACGATGAGCGGTTTTGTCCACAACCGAAACAAGTTGATAGAACTTTTTGCGGAATTTCTAGTCTGAACGAACAGGGCCAGACTGCAAGCCGTTCTTATGTTTGAAGCTTTTCAGTGTATTTACATTGTCATCTGTCTCCCTTGATCCAATCGAGGCGTATTAGTGCTAGCAAGGTCATCACCTGTGCCATATGCTGCTACGACAAAGTGAACGGGATTAAGAGGAGGGTTTCACAAGTCTCCAAGAACCTGCACAGAGGAGCACACAGGTCTGTCCCAGGCGATCCTAGCAACAGCCAAGGTGATAAAGAGAGACAGACGTACACAATCTGCTGGAGAGACAGACATACACAGTCTCCGTCCGCCTAAACCAGGGTTACCAGCTCTGGGTTGGGAAATACCTGGAGATTTTGTGGGTGGAGCCTGGGGAAGGTGGAGCTTGGGGAGGGGAGGGGCCTCGCCATAGAGTCCACCCCCTAAAGCAGCCATTTTCTCCAGGCGAACTGATCTCTGTAGCTTGGAGATCAGGTGTAATTCCGAGAGACCTCTAGCTACCCCCAAGAGGTTGCACTCCACCCATGTTCACTGTCAAAAATTGATTCAAGTCCAATAGGGGCCATTGGACGACCAAGGGGTAAAAG
>NW_015196390.1:0-1493 GCF_001447785.1 Gekko japonicus | reverse complement strand
TCCCTCTCAGCCTTTCAGACCTCGAGGCCTGGCCCCACTTTGCCCCTTTCAACCTTCCCGATCTCCTGTGACCGAGCCCTTTCTGCACTCTCCTCTTAATCCACATTCACTGCTGTGTCCGCCAAGCAATTCTGCACTAAAATCGAGTTCAGCCTTCGTTTTAATACAGGGTCCCCCCCCCTTCTGCACTAAAATTGAGTTCGACCTTCTTTTTATTCCGTGTTTTCCCCATTCTGCATGGCATTCCCTCCTTTCGGTGGTCAGCCTGCTGTTACCCCCGGATTATTTGGATGCTGTTTTGCCACGGACTTAAATTGCCTCGACTCGAACAGTGAGAAAATCCGGCGTGGCAGACAAATGCGGAAGGGACCTGGGGTCCCTTCCGCATTTGCCTGACACTCCGGATTTTCTCAGTGTTCGCCATTTCCTCTCCTGACCTCCTCCTTTACACCCCACAGACTTCTCCACCCACTGCATTGGTGTTGGGTATTACAAGTTGAAAACAGTATATCTGGGGTTAAATGTTTGTTTATGTTACTCACAGGAAGTCACATGTTCCTCGTGTAACCAATGTTCTTTAGATGTAGGAAGCCCGGGAATTTTCTCCGTGATCTAGGGATTTGATTGGGACTAAAGTGTCAAGGGGTATTAACATTTTATGGCTTCTTCTCTTCCCATCTTTGTTTGCTGTTCTGAAGAAGAAGTAAGAGTAGCAATAATCTCTCTTCTCGTTTTGTCTTTGTAGTGTAAGGATGTAACCGAGTATGCTCTTTTGTTATTTTCATCCCAGTTACCCTTCCCCTTGCTAGAATTTAGTAAAAACTTTATATTTTAATCACACATGGACTCTGAGTCTGAATTATTTTACTCTGGCTCTGCTGGGCTAACTTATCTCTGCTAAATACCATCATTTCAATATCTTACTATCACCCAACAATTGGACACCCGTTTGATCTTGATCTCGTCTCTGACCTCCCTCTTGTGGAATACCCCCTTCCTGACCGCCTGGTTTTCAGCACTGCATCGCCTTGTTTTCATCCTCCCTGCTCAGGGTCTCCTGCAGCTAAATGTCTCTGGAGCAGAACCAAGTTGCCAGCTGAGATTGTCCCCTATAAATACATCCTTGCTGCTTCTCCCCCATCCACTATCTACTGGACTAAGTAACTTGTGACTTCTTGATCCACACAAGCGTCTCTTTGGCACCTTTGATATTCCGCTTGGGCCTCGCTGTTCACTCAAGAGTATGTCTTGAGTGCAAGTCTGAAAGTATCCACTGTAAATTCCTCTCCCACCAGGCTTCCTTGGAGTTCCCCTCTCTTGTGCTATTCCAAGCTACTTAAAGACCTTAACGATCCCTCATTACAGAGGAGCGTTCATGCTTGTGTAACTCCTACCTAGGAATGGAATGGGCCAGGAACAGCTGTGGAAAGCAAAGGAGGGAAGCAACTTGAACTTAATCATAGGCTCTTAACCAGGGGTCGTTTCGTAGAAAA
>NW_015196389.1:0-1637 GCF_001447785.1 Gekko japonicus | reverse complement strand
CCTCTGGTTTTTTCCACCTGCTCTCCAGCCTCCCCTCCCTCTTTCAGCTGCTGCAGTGAAGTTATGAGTTGCCTGATGGCTCTCCCCCCCCCCAAAAAAATCATGGTCACAAAAGAGGGAGAGGAAGTTGAAGAAGAAGAGATTGGATTTATACCCCGCCCTTCACAATCCAAATGTGTCTCAGAGCGGCTTACAAACTCCTTTTCCCTTCCCCTCCCCACAACAGACACCCTGTGAGGTAGGCGGGGCTGAGAGAGCTCTTGATTTTCAAGAACAGCTCTTATCAGAGCTACGGCTTGCCCAAGGTCATCCAGCCAGGTGCAAGTGGAGGAGTGGGGAATCAAACCCGGTTCTCCCAGATTTGAGTCCGTGCACTTAACCACTACACCAAACTGAGAACATGAGAGGTTGGCGAGGAGGAAAGAAAGAGATGGATGGACAGGGCAGGAGCTGCCCTTAGGGAGGGCTGGCCTGCGACCCACCCTCAGAGGCTTCTGACCCACCTTTGGGGCCCGACCCACAGGCTGGGAAACACGGGTGTACTCAGACTGGCAGCGGCTCTCCAGGGTTCCATAACAGAGGTGTTGCACATCTCCTATCACCTGATCCCCCCCCTTTTTTGGCTGAAGATGCCGGGGATTGTACCTGGGTCCTTCTGCGTGCCAAGCAGTGTTCCCTCTAAGCTGAGTTAGTGTGAGCCACGGCCCTTCCCTCGTCAGTGCATCGTCTGAGATCCTTGTGAGTGGACTTGGCTGGGGATTGAACCTGGGACCCTGTGCACATGGAGCCTGTGCTCTCGCAGTGAACTATGGCCTTTCCCTAGTGTGCTCACTTGTACAGCTGCAGCAGCCGGCTGAATTGCCACATTGTTTGCTCTAGTTTTAATTAAGGAGTCGGTGGCGACAAGCTCCTTTGTGAAGCAGTTTCCCCAGGGACAAACGCCTAAGTCTAGAATTTGCATTACCGTTTCGTTAAGAGAGAGGCCCGCACGATGCTGCCAGTGCCCACGTGCCCACGCACATGTTCAAGCTTTGCCGAAAGGGACTGGAACATTCAAGAAATGCTGCCTCTTCCGGCAAGGGCAGCCCTGATACTTACCATAGACTTGCTTGTATTTCTCTAGTTGCTGAATCAGCATTAAGGGAGACAGTGCAAGAGTCCCGTGCTACCTCCATAGAATATCCAAAGCAACTCCAACATTAATGGCGGGCGCATCTTGTTCGTTAACATGTCAGTATCAGTTTCTAGTTGAATCCCAGGACTTCAGTGAACAGACAGCTGCAGTCATGCGTTAATTGCCCAGAGCATGTAGTGATGGCCACAGGAATAAACAACTTTCAAAGGGGATTAGAGAGATTCATGGAGGAGAAGTCTATCAATGGCTACTAGCACACATCTTGTTGGTTAACATGTCAGCATCAGTTTCTAGTTGGATCCCAGGGCTTCAGTGACCAAACAGCTGCAGTCATGCGTTAATTGCACGGGGTGATTCGGTGGTGGCGGAATGTGCCGTTAAGTTGCTGCCAGAGCATGTAGTGATGGCCACAGGAATAAACAACTTTCAAAGGGGATTAGAAAGATTCATGGAGGAGAAGTCTTCACTAGCCTTGGTGATGACTGAGGGGAACCTCCACATT
>NW_015196388.1:0-1509 GCF_001447785.1 Gekko japonicus | reverse complement strand
GCAGCTGCATGTGAAGAAGTGGGGAATGATTAGAGTCTGTATTCCTAAACACTGCACCAAACTGGCCCACCAAACTTTAGCCACATCATTCTGCTTGCGCCTCCAACATTGTACAAGCAGGTCTTCATAGTTCATGTCCCACAACAGCCTAGCAAATCACGCATCCTGCTGTATGTTTTTATGTGCACAAGAGACTGTGGAAGTAGCACAGGAGTCTTGCTGATCGCACTGTGGAGAGCAACTGTTGGGTTAACAGACAGCACTAACACAAGTGCTTCGGCTTGTGCAACTGCACTGCATGAATGGATCACCAGCACGATGACTACATGTTCTGTGAGTGCTACATAGAATCCAAGACTTTGTGGTTTACCCAGAACTTTCGTGGTGGTTAAATTAATCTTTTACTGTTGGTTGTTGCTCCACCAACGATTATCTCATCATCTGCTCCATTTTGCATTCTTTTTTAAATGATTTATTCATTTGCGTATTTTATTTATTAAAACGTTTATATCCCTCCTTTCCTCTTGGTTCAAGGCCGCTTACAATAAACAATAGTTAAAACATCCTCCAACTAAAATAAAAGGCTAAATAACAAGCCCCAAGTCCCTCCCCACCTTAAAAGATACTTATTCAACCCTCTTCAAAAGACTTCGCAAACACGCAGGCCTTGCAGTGTCGCCTGAAAATCTCCAAGGAGGGGGCCCTCTCACCTGTTCAGGGAGCCCATTCTACAGAGCCGGAGCCACGATGGAAAAGGCCCAACTTTGGTCGATACCAGATGGGCCACCCCAACAGAAGGCTGCCCGATGACCGTAGTTGGCACATAGGGACTGATGGAAGGAGACATACCTTCAAGTGATGCTGCATGCCACTCTGAGAATTACAGCTAGAGTGAATTTTTTATTATTATTTTTATGGATGACAGAATGTAAGAAGACCCCTGCTGGATCAGACCAGTGGTCCATCTAGTCCAGAATCCTATGCCACACAGTGGCCAGCTGGTTCCTCTGGAGGGCCAACAACAGAGCATAGAGGCCAAGGCCTTCCCCTGATGTTGCCTCCTGGCTCAGTGAGAGCAGGGCTGAGTCCCGGCGGCCAAGCTTGTTTCTCCTAGCACCAAAGAAGCACCTGCTGCCTCAGCAAAGGGTTCTTCCTGTCAAGAGACAGGAATGGAAAGGGCTGGGCTTGAAGGGGCTGCTGGAGGATATATTCACAATGCCAGCCTTGGGCCAAGGAAAAAGTTCAGGAGAAGGGAGGAACCGTGGCTCAGGGGTAAGGCATCTGCCTGGCATGCAGAAGGTCACAGGTTCAATCCCCAGCATCTCCAGCTGAAAGTATAAGGTAGTAGGTGATGCAGAAGACCTCAGCCTGAGACCCTGGCGAGCGCCTGCCAGCCTCTATAGACAATGCAGACCTAAATGGACCTGCCAGAGCTTGTGACTCTGTGTGTTCAATGGAGGGCCCAAGGTATGGGCAGTGAAAGTGTGTTGGGTGATAGTGAGATATTGA
>NW_015196387.1:0-1418 GCF_001447785.1 Gekko japonicus | reverse complement strand
TCAGGAGAAGTGTTTGTAAAAACAACATTGTTTAGATACGCCCGTACATCAAGCGGCAATGTTTTCTGGGAGCATTTCTTTGCAGTTACCGTGAAGAAACCATAGTCACAAGCCAGAACACTTCATACTCACTTGACAACAGCCCTCACCAATGGGAAGTATGAATTAAACGCTGCCATCAGGAGAGTAGCACCCTTTCTGCGGGCATCTGACAGCCGTCTGCAGTGATGACAAGCTACTCACATCACGGAGGACGAGCGAGATTCAGAGCAGCCAGCCATCTGCTCTAGGGCAGTGAAACATGGACCGCTTCTGGTCGCTGTCAAGAGGGGAAACACAACAGCTTGCGCCTCTGCATTTCACATCCCAGCCTCTCCTCACCAGACAGAGCCACTCACATATCAAGCAGTCAGTCACTTTTCACACAGGGACTGGCTCCGGCGTATGCTGAGAACGTAAAACGCTTTATACCAATTGTTCCATCACAAAGCCAGAGACCGTCCAGCGCTCTGACACAAGAAGGTGCACGAACATCACCTAAAAGAAATCCACAAATTGAAAACAGTAAAAATATCCAGTATTGTGAACTCTGGGCAGTCATTCATGGCACAGAAAGAACAAGCGTAAGACACAGGGACATCGTCGTTGACTTACCACGGAAGATTACAGATGCAGTCTGTCCTTCTGCCCTCTAGGCCCTCAAAAAACAAACAGAACCAAACCCAGTGAAAGCAGACTGAAGACCCAGGCAAAATCAGGAGCGTTATAGGACCAGGTCGAATTCCATTGGTCCTTTCGTTCACCTGACCCCTGCTGAGCCCAGAGCCGCAGTACCAGCTTCTGACCAGCCCTGTAGGTGGCACCAAAGTACATCATCAAGCAACCCAACAGCACCCCCTAGTTCCAGCTGCCAGGGCCCCTGGTCTGAATGGTTGTAGTGCATTACCAGCATCCTCTTCAACCATCTAAAGAAATGTGCCTTAAATTAATAGCCAGAGAATGGGCTTATAAAGCCAGTCAATTATCCTACATCTCATTTACCCTTAACGTAAAGCCAATGAAAGGCGTTAACCTGAACACACTAAAGCACTGCAGTAAACTGTGTCGTCTGCAAACCACCTGGAATTCCAGGAGGGCTCCAAGACCCAAATGGGGGGCTAGCAATCCTACTGTGAATGTACAACAGCACAGCAGAAACTTGTGGTGGTTTCATGCATGGAAATCCATGAATTGAAGGTGGAAATCAGCAGAAGTTCCAAGGTTTTCATCTTAACTGGATTGTGATTCCAGATTCTTTTCTTTCTTTTTTAATTTTCAGCTATCAAGATTTCTTTTAAAGGAGCAAAGTAAGTAATAACTGAGCTGTGACTCTGCTGAGGACAGGACACCTTGCGTGTGACCAGGGCCATCGAGTCGCA
>NW_015196386.1:0-1741 GCF_001447785.1 Gekko japonicus | reverse complement strand
TTGAAGATGGTTATCCTATCAACTCTCAGTCATCATCTTTCGAGGCTAAACATACCCAGCTCCTTCAACCTTTCCTCATAGGACTTGGTCTCCAGACCCCTCACCATCTTCATTGCCCTCCTCTGGACACGTTCTAGTTTGTCTATATCCTTCTTAAACGGTAGTGCCCAAAACTGAACACAGTACTCTAGGTGAGGCCTAACCTGAGCAGAGTAAAGCGATATCATCAATTCACATGATCTGGCTCTTAGTAAAAATGACATATTGCAGCACCAATAATTCATCTGCTCCTGGAGGCTCCCAATATGTGTGAAGGTGGATGTAACTAAAGCTGAGGTGGGACAGACAGATGAAATCAATGCAAGATGGAAACAATGCAGATGGAACAGAGCAACAGAACATCAGAGCTGCGCCTCCAACTATAGGCCTGGTGGAACACCTCCGTCTGACAGGCCCTGCAGAACTTCATTAAGCCCCACAGGGCCTGGATCTCACTCGGGAGACTGTTCCACAAGGCCGGTGCCGGAGCTGAAAAAGCTCTAGCTCTGGTTGAGGCTAGGCGGACATCCTTCAGGTCGGAGATCGCCAGCAGATGTTGATCTATAGAGCATAGTAAAGGTAAAGGTTCCCTTGCTTGAAAGCCAGTCGAATCCGACTCTAGGGTTGCGGTGCTCATCTCCGTTTCAAAGCCGAAGAGCCAGCGCTGTCCGAAGACGTTTCCGTGGTCATGTGGCCGGCATGACTAAACACCAAGGCGCACGGAACGCTGTTACCTTCCCACCTAAGTGGTCCCTATTTATCTACTTGCAATTTCTTGCTTTCGAACTGCTAGATTGGCAGGAGCTGGAACTAGAGACAGGAGCTCACCCTGTCTTGCGGCACCCGGGTCTTGAACTGCTGAACTACTGACCTTCCACAGCCTGCAGTTCAGCATCTTAACCACTTGAGCCACCGCATAGTACCCCTGAGTAAATGGAATCTTTGGTGTTGTGCCTGTAATTTGCAAAATATATACATGTGGCAAAATGGGCATCCAGGCCATTTTTCACTTACATATTTCAACCCACCCCTTCTTAGGGTTGCCAGCCTCCAGGTGGGGCCTGGAGATCTCCCGTTTTTACAACTGATCTCCAGGTGACAGAGATCACTTCCCCTGGAGAAAATGGCTGCTTTGAAGGATGGACTCTATGGCACTGTACTGTGCTGAGGTCCCTCGTCTCTCTAAACCCCGCCCTCTCCCGGAACAAAGTTTAATTCTTGGTGTAAGGTTTTTTTTGTGCAGGCACACTTCTTCAGATACATTGAAACAGACTTCTTCAAGCATTACACATAGGTAGAAGGGGGCTAGTGGCTAGGAAAGGCTAATTAGAGTCAAGATGCATAAGTAACTGAGCCATAAGTGTAGCTAAGATTGGATTAACACAATTGGCAATACCTGTGAATGGCAGCAAATTAGCATACAGATAATAAAAGAGTTAACAAAGAGATGTGAGAACTAAGTTTGTGTCCAGTGGGACCTTTAAGACCAACAGAGTTTCATTTGGGGTATAAGCGAGAACTGAGTGACGTAGCATGTATAGAGAGAGAAGAACAAGATTTCCCTGTTAAGCCCTTTGGGTTCCACTCTTCTGAGTGTTGTAATAACTTGTAATTCAGCAATCTCCCGTTTCATTCTGTTTCTGAAATTCCTTTGCAATAGAACAGTTACTTTGTGTCCGATCCCCAAGCATTCAAATAAATC
>NW_015196385.1:0-1489 GCF_001447785.1 Gekko japonicus | reverse complement strand
ATAAAACACATCCAATGATAAAATGAAAGGTATGGGCAATTGCCCTCACAGTTTTCATAACATTGCACCACAAACCTCCTGCCAACCTCCACCAGCTGTTTTATGTAGATACTGAAGAACATAGGAAATATTGCAGAACAGCAGAACTCAAAGGGAAGAGGAGCCTTATCCAAACATCTAATTCTGGGCACTACCTCCAGCAGAACCACCATTAACATGGTACCTTTCAATTCCATCCCAGCATGGTAGTCCAGAAAGATATTAGGGGAAATTGTACTGAAAATTGCTGAGAGCTCCAGTAAAGGGATGCACACACACCACGTCCAGATTGCAGTGCAAGGTAGATGTGCTTTAGATGTCACACTTTAAATGCAACATTTGTGCTGAGTGACTCCGTCCTGACCTTTTGTCTGCCTGGTCTGGTAGATGCTTTTGGTTTGTGCAATCTGACAATGTGAATAAAGCTAGAGTGATGAAACAGACAGCTACCATGTTTGACACTTGTGCTTTCCATCTACTGAAAGCAGTTGCATACAGGCAAGTTTTTGAAAGCTTTGCTGAGTGAAGAAAATAAATTCCATGGTGCTTAAGGAGGTCATGGTGGGACCACTTTTGAAAACATTACCAGCACTGATATTTTTTTCAAATGTCTCTTGATAACTGTTTTCTTTTTTTAACTTTATTTTTATAACTTTGTACATAACAATTGACGAAGAAACCTGTGTAAATCCACAACAGATTGAAAACTACTTATAACAAGTCAACAGCAACAATATAAAACTTTCAATATGTGAAATCTTTTTTTCTTGATACTGTTTTCCAAAGCAGCCAAACAATGGCCTTTTTAAGCACTATGACATCTAAACTGCAATCAATGTGTAGTCGTATCTGTGAACTGTGTAGCAAATTGTTCACAATGACGGCATAGATTTTTCCTATCAGCTCCTGAAAACCAGAATGTTGTAGATTCCTAATTACCCGAAAAAGCTAATGCGGACAAGACTCAGCAGGTGCAGCGGTCAGCTCCATGTCAACATGGCAATTTGGTTTTGTAAACAGACACCAGCATCACCTTGAACAAGAGTGGCAGAGAAGCTTCTTCTGGCATCGTACTAGAGAATTGCTAGGCACACCCAGATTCTGACAGGCTCAGAGATTTATATTAACATTCTATAAGAAATCAATACTAACATTGTTGCTCTACGAGAAATCAATGCTATATCAAAAAGGTTATTTTATTTTGGAGGGCAAAGTTGGAAAGCAAATGCCAGTAACAGGAACAGGACTCAACTCTCCTTTAATATCTTTGTTAACTAAGTTATCACGAAGTTGTCATATTGGCCAGACCGGATCAGCAGCCTCTTTTCAGGTATGGGTGAGCCATATTTCTCATCTGAGTTGAGAATGAAAGCAATGATTAATAGAAATGACAAGTTTACACCAACATCTGGGCAATGGCTAAATTCTGAAAACTCATCAGAAGAAAAAA
>NW_015196384.1:0-1490 GCF_001447785.1 Gekko japonicus | reverse complement strand
GCTTTTTCCTCCTACCTGAACCACCACCCTCTTCCATGATGATGGGGAACGGAGCAGGAGACTCGGAGACGGATCCAGGTACCGGAGCAATCACTGGGCCACCCAAGACTGCTCTTCTTCAACTAGAGGGGAGGGGGGAACAAGCGTATGGAAGTGGAGTCCGAATCCATGCCCTGTTTAACCCCTCCAATTTCTGGCGGTAGGTGAGGCGTTTGAAGGAGCTCTACTACCTAACTAAGGAATATTGCGTGAAGAGTGTGTTCGTCCGGGGTCTAACAGGTGTTCCAGAGGCAATGTGCCACCACTGAAATGCCCTGTCTCTGGTTGCCCCCTGCCTCACCTCTGAAGGGCGGGGTCACGGAGAGCAGGGCTTGGGAGGCAGGTCTTAATGGGTGGGCTGGATAGGATGGAAGTTGTTAGGCCATTCTCTCGAGAGGAAGGAGTGGCGGCGGCTGGGACGAAACATGATGGCTGACATGCCAAACAGGCCCCATCCCACTTGGTCTTCACGTTCTTTTTCCTGGGGTGTTCAGGAGACTCAATGTCTGAGGTGAGGCTACTATACTGGGTGAGAGGCGGCCACCCTGTCCAGTCCTACAATCGTCCTAAGGTGACCGCCACCCTGCCCTTGCAAACAGCGGCTAATGAAGTGGGAGGGGCCGACCAGGTCATGTACTGAGCAGCTCTGTGTTGGTGGAAAGAGCTAGGCTGGTCTTTGGGGAAAGCGGGCAAGGCTTTAAAAAAGTAAATAAAACATGGCAAAAGATCCCAAGTGCTGCCTTGTTGACTTTGCTAAAAATGTTGTCATTCCAAGGTGTCAACATTCAGTGTTGCAATTAAGTCTGGCTATAGATCTGTGGCATCTATGTGACAGGAGCTGACAGCTCTAGGTGGCTGAAGAGCTGGCTCTGACCGGTTCTGGCTGGTTCTTGCCAGAGCTAATTAGCATGACTCAGCATTGGCCCTGATTGGCTAATGGCTCTATAAGTACAGTAAGGTACTGTGTAACTTTTCTCTTCTTGTGAATATTGGTTGTCTGCAAAGCATTATGTCAGTCTGTGTAATTATTGGTGAAGGCTTTGTAAATAGCCTGTAAATAGCTTTTACACAAGCCTTGAAGACTCCAGTCTTTATTGGATACCCTTGCACCCGTGTTCGGTCTGCAGTGGGCTAGCACCGTGCAATACCGACTCAAGGTGCCATTTGGACTGTTTGGCCATTTGGGCCGGTCCTCCTAGTTCAGTCTAGCTAGTCTTGAGTCTGGGAGCACCATAGAGGCCAACAAGATTTTCGGGGTATAATTCGGGAGTCAACGCTCCTTTTGTCAGATACAAAATGAAGGAATCTTTGGCTTAAAGGCGGATGTTGGACTCAAATCCCTCTCTTCTACTGGACTCAAATCTAGTTGTGCTGCCTCAGACCAACATGCTAGTCTCATTCTAATTACTTTTATTTTTAGTCCAGTGCAGGGCTTTTTTTTGTAGAAAAAG
>NW_015196383.1:0-1520 GCF_001447785.1 Gekko japonicus | reverse complement strand
TATGTAGTGGCAAACGGTTTGCCACGGGCGGCCTCTGGACTCTTGCGGTGTGATCGCGCCGGCCCCTCGTTAATGCGCAGGTGGGGAGGACAGGACCCGTGGTTTGCCGCCGATGCGTCGGATCGCGTTCTGGCGGCTCTAATTGCACCGGAGCAATTAGCCATGCCTCCCCCCCGCGTTATCCAGCCCGTGTGACTGGGGCCGCTGTTAAATAAACAAAATGTTGCAAGAGTGCTAATGCTTTAAGCATGTGTTTATTTTCAGTTAAAAAAAACACCTTTGTGTTTGTGTCCTTTATAAATTTATATCTCCACTAGCTGGCATTACATTTTATGACACACCTGGCCCGGCCCAACAAGGTCTCATTTATATCAGATCCAGCCCTCATAACAAATGAGTTCGACACCCCTAAGCGAAGGCATGAAGCACCTATCCATGATGTCATGGGGCTGCCTGCTCTGGGTTGAGAAATACCTAGTGTTAGCTATGCTGCCATGGGGGCTGGGGAGTTCATTCTGTGTCTTGTTAATTGTTATTGCATTCCTATCCCTGCTACTCTGCCTTTGCTGTAACGCTTATCTCTACAGATGTGCAGGAGGAGGTTGTATTGTCTGGAAGTCTCCTATGTACCGTGAGAGACTCCTGGTTCCCAGCTTTAGCCACCTAACCGTTTCCTAACTTGTCCCGCGTGCAGGAGGGTATCTAATTGGCCCATGCCCTGGGGGGGTGCATACGAATACCCTATATCCTAGTAGGCTCTATTGGTTGCCGCTATTCTTAACAGTGCCTGTGTTACTACATCTATAGCTTTGCAATAAAAGTATAACTGTTCCTGAATGCGTGTGCTTCGTTGCTAGTTGTGGGTTCTGACACCTTCTCTCTGGGCCCAGCACACGCCTCTACTGCTCAGAGGGAGAGCGGACCGTGGGGCCAGGCCATCCAAGCACATGATTGGGGGAGCACAGCAACCTGTTGGAGGCACCTGATGAACCATTGCAAGCCACCCGCAGTGCACCAGGCCTCTGGCATCCTCCCCGAGGCCCCGTCCGGGCTAGAGTTCTGACTCTAATAGATCTGGGGGTTACTCCTAGAATCTAATACCCCCTCCGTCCATTGCTGGGATTGGCTCCATTGCTGCTACAGACTGACGCGTGGTTTGAGCCTGAAGTGGAGTCTTCTGTTAGTGAACTCTGAATACAATCGTAGGATGATGCGAAGAAGCGGTGTTCCTAATGTGGGCGGCTCCTGACGTCTGCCCGATTCAGAGCGACTGCGTTATTGGGGCTCGATTGTTGGATGAGGATCCGGGAGAGAGACGCTGGAGTCCCCTCTGTGTGGTGGGAGCTGGCTGGGTGATCCTGGGCCCATCGGTCTCTCTCACCTTAACCTACCTCACGTGGTTGTGAAGATAAAAAGGAAGGAGGAGAAAATGATATCGGAAGCCCCCTTTGGGTCTCATTGGCAAGAAAGGGGGGGGAGATAAATATCGACATAAATGACACCAAATAATATATTTATTT
>NW_015196382.1:0-1495 GCF_001447785.1 Gekko japonicus | reverse complement strand
GTTATGTCTGAGTTAAAATATTCTTTTCCGTATCATGTACTCAAGAGTTGGTTCATCAGATTCATTTCATTTTAATCTGTATTGGTATTTTATATTTCGGTCAGTGTTCGCTGAGTGAAGAATGCAACATTGTCATATTACATCATCAGGTTCTCATCAACATAAGAGCCCATGGGAGCTGTTGAGCATAGGCAATTATCTTAAGAAGCAGAAAAAAAAGAAGAGGCTGTTAATTTATCTTAAAATGACAAGCCTGATTATGGGCCTAACTGGCCATTAAGAAGTCATTGGATTATCTGGGTCCACCACGAGGACTAGAGAACTAGCAGCTTTCTTAGTAACCCTGTATGGCAGTGGAACTTAACCTCTTTAACAATAACAATCAGATTGTGAGCTGATCAGGAATATGTATGGATGGCATCAAGTGACCTGAATAGCTACCAAACAAATTTGTAGCTTCATGTTGATCAGCAGCAAAAAACCCTACAGAGTGAAGTTCAAAAGGAAGGGGAGAAAGAGTTTGTTTCACTTCCCCTCAAGCTGGGTAGGGATAGATGCTATTGTTGTTGATGATGATAAACTTCATTTATAGCCTACCTTGCTCACTGAAACTTAAATCTGATTACAAAATATGAAAAGAAATTCAGACAGTAAGGGCTTCTAATAAAAAATGCAGGACTAGGATTACAGAACTTGAAAACAATATGAATGAAAACCTGTCTAAGGCAACAAGAACTGTCTAATGAAGAAAGGGGGTTGAAGAAAGAAAGGGGGTTGAAAAGATAGACATTGCAGGAAAAAAAGGGGGGAGTGATTTGTACAATAGCATTGCAATACACTGCAATACTGTAGCAGTAACCTCTGGTGCTTTTCCATTATACCATTATTTTTGACCTTGTGGGCACCTTTGGAATTCTGACGAAGGGTGTTGGACACAACCATAAAATGTCTGCTACAGGAAGCAGAGCCAGCCACAAAATGTCAGGAAGTGAGGTTATGTATATCTCTAATAGCAACTCCTCAACGTTTCAGGCAGCAGTTTTGTTCAACAAGATGCCATTTAAAATGAACATATTATTTAAGAACTTTTTCTTGCATACACACAGCTTACTTTCAGCAGTGAAGCTACTTGTGCAATGGCGGGAACTTTTTCGAACTTTGCACAGCCAATCAGAGCTCCAGAAACCAATCTGAAGCCCTGCTGGGCAAAAGCCCCATATGGCCCTGCCTACTTTAAAAACTAAACACTTAGCTGGTTCCAGGAAAGGAGGGCATCCCCCCTGGAGAAAATGGCTGCTTTGAAAGGTGAGCTCTATAGCAATATACCATGCCGAGGCCCCTCCCCTCCCCAAACTCCACCCTCTCCTGGATCTACCCCCAAAGTCTCCAGGTATTTTCCAATCCAGACCTGACAACCCTGGGCAGGTAATACGGAGAACAAGAAAACTGTGAAAAAATGACGCTTCATATATGTCTTTAAAGAATCTTAGAAAAG
>NW_015196381.1:0-1543 GCF_001447785.1 Gekko japonicus | reverse complement strand
TCTAAGAAGACCAAGGAGCCGACTGTGAGGAGAGAGAACTGAGTAACAGCAACCACTGTGAAATGACCAACACTAGCACTTTACTATGTCTTATGGCTTACATGGTTTTACAACTGTTTAATTGTTTTAATTGCTGCTGCTTAATTGATATTCTATGTTTATTGTAAACTCTGTGTTGTTTTTATGTAAGTGGCCCTGAGCTGGCCTTGGCTGGGAGGGCGGGGTAGAAATTTAATAAATCAAATCACATCAAAATCCCTCTTATCCAACTAATGTTTTAATTGCAGTTTTTATGTTTTGTATGCATTTGGTGTAGTGGTTAAGTGCGGGGACTCTAATCTGGGAGAACCGGGTTTGATTCCCTACTCCTCCACTTGCACCTGCTGGATGACCTTGGGCAAGCCATAGTTCTCTCAGAGCTGTCCTTGAAAAAGAGCCATTTCTGTCAAGAGCTCTCTCAGCCCTGCCTACCTCACAGGGTGTCTGTGGTGGGGAGGGGAAGGGAAAGGAGTGTGTAAGCCGCTCTGAGACTCCTTTGGGTAGTGAAGGGCGGGGTATAAATGCAATCTCTTCTTCTTCTTCTATTTTAATTCTGCTTTTGAATCATTTTAATGATGAGTGTCTGGGGAGGTTGATTTTCAATGGTATTAAAAATGTGGTTTGGTCGTTTATGTTTTAAACCGTTAGCTGCCTCGGTGGCCCTTGTAAGGGCAAAAAGGCGAGATACAAATTTTTGCTAATAAAACAATAATAATTTTCTTTCAGACTAACAAAATTTGTGGCAGGGTATGAGCTTTCGTGAGTCACTGCTCACTTCTTCAGATACTTCTTTCCAGCCATGAATTTTGTTAGTCTTTCAGGTGTTACTGGACTCTTGCTCTTCTCCGTTCTTTATATAATACCTTTTTATTATTTCAAAATTCATAACAACAATAACCGAGTTAAACAATAACCAAACAATAACAGTAGAACAACGAAGACTGAACAAAGGATATATTATCTTGGCTCTTGGCTAAGGAACACCAAGTCTTTCACACGTAATAAAGTACATCGTAACATTTTTGGGGTATTGCTTGGACCGATGATGAAGCATCACTGAAAGCAAATTCCAAAAACGGAAACCATTTTGATTGAAAATCTGGGTGTTTTGATTAGCTATCAAAAAAGGATTATTCGTCCGAAAGTTATTAATGGCATAACTTCCCCAGGTTTTTGAATACCATTGAGACTTTCGCTCGTTTCTAGTGCTACAGACAGACTAACATGGCCACCCATCTTGAATTTTCCTTTAGTTATATTAAAAAATTCATTTACGTTATTCATCGCCTGCCTTTCCCACGGGGACTCCAGGCATGATACGCAGAGTGAGTCAGGACTACCGACAAAATGGAACATCCAAATAACCAATGCATTTGGAATTCAGAGAACAAGAATGATCATCTAAATTATTATCCAAATTATTATTACCTACGTAATTTAGATAACAAACAATTGACCACTGGGGCAGCACGGGAAAGGCAAAGACCCCCCCTCCCTATTTGCT
>NW_015196380.1:0-1495 GCF_001447785.1 Gekko japonicus | reverse complement strand
ATCGACAAAGAGGCTCTGGCAATCGTGGCAGGCATCAAGAAATTCCACCATTATCTCTATGGGTGGCCCTTCACCATCACGACCGACCACAAGCCACTGCTGGGCGTGCTGGCCCCGGACCGCCAGACGCCGCAGATGCTGTCCCCCAGGGTGCTGCGCTGGTCGATTTTCCTGTCTGGTTAGCAGTACGCACTCGTCTACCAGTCCCGGGAAGGCCATGGGCCATGCTGATACCCTAAGCAAGCTGCCGCTCCCCACCTGCGACCTGGCCTCGGCGCATCACATTCTGCTCCTTGAGGCCCTCCCCGACCGTCCCCTACTGGTCTCCAACATAGCACGCTGCACCGCCAGAGACCGTGTCCTCTCCAGTGTTTTGGACTGGGTGGGAAGGAGATGGCCCACTGGCCGGGTGGGCCCCAAATTCACTGCATTCTCCTCCTGCCAGGATGAGCTGTCTGTGCACAAGGGTTCCCTGTTGTGGGGGAGCAGGGTGGTGGTGCCAGCACCGTTGCTCCAGCAAGTACTAGCCACACTACCTGAAACACACCCAGGAATTGTGCGGATAAAGGTGCTGGCCCGCAGCTATGTCTGATGGCCAGACATGGACAGCGAAATTGAGGACTGTGTAAAGTGCTGCCAGCCATGCCAAGAGTCCCAGCCGGATCCCCCCAGGGCCCCGGTGCATCAGTGGGAGTCCTCCCACAAGCCATGGGCCCGGCTTCATCTCGACTTTGCGGGGCCCTTCCAGGGTCAGATCTTCTTCATTGCAGTGGACTCTTACACCAAATGGCTGAAGTGGTACTGGTCCCCTCCACCTCGCCCTCCTACGGATCTTTAGCACCCATGGCATACCCGACACCGTCATAACAGACAACGGGACAGCCTTCACCTCAGCTGAGTTCCAGGAGTGCATGGGCTCCTATGCCATCCAGCACATCCGCTCAGCTCCCTTCCACCCCGCAACCAACTGACAGGCAGAGCGGATGGTGAGGACAACGAAGGAGTACCTCTGCTGGATCATCCAAGAAGACTGGGACCACCGACTAGCGGCCTTCCTCTACGGCCACCAGATAACCCCGAATGCCACCATGGCCACAGCCCCGCAGAACTCCTCATGGGCCGACGCCGCACAACCCGGCTAGACCGTCTACACCCAGACCATGCTCCAAAATACAGCCTGGCCCCCAAGAGTCAAACAGCACCCCATGGATTCTTCCTCGGCGACTCCGTCTATGTCCAGAATTTCGCCAGAGGCCCAGCATGGGTTCCTGCCAGGATTATCAGAGTAACTGGGCCCCTATCATATGAGGTGTCCACAGAAGATGGCCAGCTGCTCCGGAGGCACACTGACCAGTTCCGCCGCCGGCTCCTTCCAGCAGAACGAAGTCTGCCTGCAATGGTCCTGGAGAACAGTGAGGAGGAGCTGCCAAGCCCCCTGAACCGGAAGCCAAGAGGGACCCACCTACAGCCAGCGAGCCACCATCTGAAAGTGCAG
>NW_015196379.1:0-1517 GCF_001447785.1 Gekko japonicus | reverse complement strand
ATTAGAATACCCAGTATAACACTTAGCTAGCTTGTCTGGAGACCAATGCCATCTGTGGAACATCTCGTACACATTTTCCTTGTATGGCACTGTTCTCATATATTTGACCGTTTCCCACATAATAGACCAATGTTCATCTTCTATATTTTTCCCTATATCCTTCATCCAAGTAATCATCACAGATTTAACTCCTTCATCTTGCTCATAGTCTTCCAACAGGAACCTATATAACTTCTGTATTAATTTATCATTTGAGGATAACCAAATCTTGTCCAGTTCATTATTTTGATCTTCAAAGCCTCTTATCATGTTTTTCTTATATCTATCCCTTAACATTATCTGTTCCCACCAAGATAAGTTATTTTCAGTCACAAGTTATTCCTGAACTGCTCTCAAGAGCAATCCTCGAAAGAGCTCTCTCAGCCCCACCAATCTCACAGAGTGTCTGTTGTGGGGAGGGGAAGGGGAAGGGGAAGGAGATAGTGGATGCTCCTTCGCTGGACATTTTCAAGCGGAGGCTGGACGACCATCGCTCGGGAATGTTGTAGGGCTATCTTCCGGCTATGCTCCTGCAGAGTGCAGGGGGTTGGAGTAGATGACCTGCAAGGTCCCTTCCAACTCTAACATTCTATGATTCTATGAGATGGTAAGCTGCTCTGAGACTCCTTCAGGTAGTGAAGGGCAGGGTAGAAATCCAATCTCCTCCTCCTCCTCTTCTTTTTTGCAGGGAGTTTTGATGGGGGGAATTCAAGCATCTAACCCTCCACGCATGCACACCTGTTGTTTGAAGTAATGCAGTCCAGGAAAAAAAAAACATGACTGTTTGATTCTGCTGCTCAAATCTATCAGCCTTGAGACTGGGGAACAGCGAGATAGCAATGCAAAAAATAAACGTGTCTCCCCATTGAACAAAATAACCTCCAAACCGGTCTGACAAACGACAGGTCCCACTTATTCATTCAGCAGCTTTCTGACAAAGCAGTGAAAAGCACAGCATTTAAAGCAATTGCAAACCATTTTAACTACAATATGTCAAGTGCACAGGAATATGCCAAGATGGCCAGTTCCACAGCGGCAGAGACCAGGGCTTGCTTTCTAAAAGATCGCGCGCGACGGGGAGGGCCCCGTGTGCTTGGTTTCATGCCTCCACCCCAACACCAGTCCAGAATGCGAATGAACCAATCCTTGCTCAGAAATGGACAGGCCAAGTGTGAAAGTAACTTACTATTAAGGTCTCTCTCAGGGGACCCAAAGCAGAGGATGAGAACTGAGAGGTATCACTTTGGCCACTTCCTTTGGTATTCTGTACCAACCATACCAGTTTACTTTCACCCCAGGACAGACACCTCTTCCCCTTCCCCCTCCTGCAGTATGATCTTTAGCCAAGGGAAAACACCCTAAACATAGAAAACTATTGTGTTAGGGAGAAAGTTAGGCCGACCTCTTCTTCCTGACATCCTAGATTTTAGGTGTAAGGATTTTTCCCCCTTTGGGGAAGAAGAAGAAGAGGAGGAGGA
>NW_015196378.1:0-1470 GCF_001447785.1 Gekko japonicus | reverse complement strand
GTGTTTTGTTATACTGCTATAGCGCTATACCGCTCTAAAGCGACCGTTCAAAAAAGAAGAAGAAGCTGGAGATCGCCCGCACGGGCGAAAAACGGCGGGGAAAAGCGGGAAAAAGCGGTGCTGTCTGAAATGGAAAACCGCTTCAGATCCAGCTCTTTACCAGAAAGGGAAAGCCCTCTGTGAAATGGCAGCCCTGTACCGGTTCACTTTAAAACGGATCATTACCGGCTTGAAACCGGGTGAAACTGGGTAATGTGAAATTCCTCACAGTCTTATTTGTGCAGAGAAGAGGAACTGCTGTGCCCTCTTAATAATGGAATGAGGAGGAGGGGAGAACCTTGAATGCTGCCCTGAGCCCCTTGGGGAAAGTGTGTGATGTTTATTTGTTCTTGCTATTTATAGTCCGCCTTCCTCACAGAGACTCATGGTGGATTACACAGTACGAAAAATGCAATCAGGATGGGGCATCCAATAAGTGATGCAATAGGATTAGGATTGCAGAAATCTGAAACCAAGCAGAAATCTGAGCTGAAACAAAGCCTACGTAATTAATGTGGTATGTTAAACAACACAGAAATTACATAGTAGAATCACACATAATGCAACAAATAGTACATACTATACAGAGTAGTAGTAGTATAGTCTGCAGTCCCTATTCCTTTATTAAAGCATCTTCCTGAACTATTTTGTTATAGTATAGCCCTATTACCACCACCCCCATGTGTGTGTGTGTGTGTGTAAAACCTCCCAACTTGGATAGCCCATCAGATCTCAGAAACTAAGCAGGGTCAGCCTTGGCTCGTATTTGGAAGGATGACCTCCAAGGAATATCAGGGCTGCAACGCAGATGCAGAGTATAGCCCACCTCTGAAACATCTCTTGCCTTAAAAACAAGCAGAGCTAGAACTACTGCGTGCCAGAAAATCTTAGGATCTAGTGGCTATTCTACACACAATGCCATACAATAACAGAGCTCTTCCACCAGACATTCGACTAAGGAGCCACACTTATTAAACTTAAGACCCTGTACCCTAATACCACCTCCGACAGCCTATGCCCCGCCGACATGAACCAGACTGAGAAGTCAGTCCTAACACCAAATGCTGACTGCACTGCCTATTGTAACTGATTGCTACTAATGCCTCGCCACTGTTATACAAATTGCATACTAGCACTTTATGATGGGTTTCATATTCGTATTTATATTTGTTCTGTTTTACCTGTGTTTTAAAAATTTTATGTAAGCTCCCCTGGGCCTGGTTCGGCGGGAGGGAGGGGTATAAATCAAATCAATTAATTGAATGCCTTAATCTGTGTAAAAATGCCCTTCTAAATAATTCAGTTTTACATAGTTTGTGGGAATGCAGGAGAGTGGGAGTCTTCCTGGCAGGCCATTCCATAAGGCGGGAGCCACATCAGAGAAGGCATAGGCAAGGGCATTTGTTGTCCATTTGCAGGGTGGCACCTGCA
>NW_015196377.1:0-1357 GCF_001447785.1 Gekko japonicus | reverse complement strand
CAACTGTGTGACTGAATAACAACAACAATGTAGCAGGGAGGGCCTGGGCCCAGATTCCTGCTCATCCATGAGGCCCTCTGGAGCCTTTTTTTCCTTTCATGCCTAACGTACCTTGCAAGGTTGTTAGTATAAAGTGGGTGTGCTGGCGTTGCTTCCCACATGACCAACCCATTAACAAAGTATTCTAAAACACCAAAAACCGATGTAGCCTAAAATGTTTACGCATAAATGTAGTCCTGATTTCCTCTGAGGAAGGACAGGATACAAATGGAGGAGAATGGATTGACAAGCGTGGTTTTCTTTTGACGATACAGGTTGATGAGTGTAGAAAAATGACATTAATGGATATTTTGTACATTATTGGCAGCTCCTCCTGACAACTGATGTTCGTTTTCCTCTCTTTTCTCCCAAGGCATTAAAACAGAAGACAGCCTGAGTCATTCACCAGGGCAAAGTGGGTTCCTTAGCTATGGTTCTAGCTTCAGCACAGCAGCATCCCCGCAGGCACCCTACACCTATCAAATGCATGGTCAGTACCACTGCCTAGAGCTATGGAGGTTTTATACTGAACTTCTGAAGTTATGGTTTTGGTCATATGCACGGAAAAATATGGATGCACCTGCTTTATAATGTATGCTTCCAGGGAGAGGTTGCTAGAACAGTGTTTTCTGCAGGGTTTTTGTTTGTTTGTTTTGCACTAGAATTCAATGCACAGTTCTATCTTGATAGTCAGAAAAATATCCCCCCCCCCCCATTGGGCTCTTGCCGTAATGTTAAGAACTCCTCTTTGCAACTGTGGTTTACATGCCTTCCCCTCTGGCTTTGGGGGCTTCTGGACTGTTGAGTTGCATCAGGGAATCTTTCATTCAGGATGCTACTGCGGATCACGTATTTGTATTTGACAAACCTGCCTAAAAGTATTGTAAAACACCAAAAGCTGCTGTAGTGTGAGATGTTTGTTAGATGCTGTCTACTGTTATTACCACCTTTGGTTTGTTTAGTGTTTGTAACAAATGCCTAATAAGGGTTCTGTGTGTTCAGTTATGACAACTAATAGCAACCACCAGGGACACATATCATTTATTTTACTTCATTTATATCCTGGCTTTCTCTCCAGTTAAGAGCCAAAGCGGCTCATACCTTTCTCCTCTCCTCCGTTTTACCCCATAGGTATGTTAGGCTGAGAGACTGAGTGGTCCAAGGCTCCATGGTAGAGTGGGGATTCGAACCTGGGTCCCCCAAACCATAGTCTGACATCCTAGCCACTGCACAACACTGGCTCTCTTAATGACCTCTATCGTTATTGCACTGTAGTACTGCAATACCTATGTTATAGCTCTGAATGAATCCCTTCAAA
>NW_015196376.1:0-1497 GCF_001447785.1 Gekko japonicus | reverse complement strand
CACCTTGATTTCTTTTCCCTTTCAGAGTATGGAAACCTGCTCGTCCGTTTCGAAGCTGGGGGTCGACTGTTTTCTTCTTTGCAGGCGAGGCTCTCTAGGAGGCCCCGGTTGGATGGGCTTGGAGGGTCGAGGAGACCACCTGCTGGCCGAGGGGAGCTCCCTGCCGGGTCACCTTGGCGCTTGCTCGTCCCTCTCCTCCCGCTCAGCCGAGCCCACCTCAGAGGGTGGGTGTTGCTGTGAGGATGGAAGGGAGGGGGGCAGCAGTGTTGGAAGGCGGGGGGGAAGAGGGATAGGCGTTGCTCTCCTCCAGGCCAGTAGCCAGGATATTTTAATTCGGAGGGGGGGCACCCTACACAGACACACACACACATCGCAAGGTTTCGCCACAAATAAAATTAAAAAATGGGGGGCTGGGTGGGAAATGGGGGGGCCCTTGGTAGTAAGTCAGGGGACAGGGCCCCAAGGTGCCCCACTGCAGCTAGGGGCCTGCTTTCCTCTCTGTTTTTGTTAGCTGCCTCAAGTGGGTGTCTGGAGAAGTGCGTGTCCATTTTCTAAATAGATAAATAGTATTTATTCAGAGTATAGGCCACTTCCATATCTCCATTTTTGGCTTAAAACCATCCGGTGAGGTCGATTCGGCTGAGAAGAGTGACTGTTCCAAGGTCACCTGGGATTTGACCTCGGCTCTCTCCGCTCCTAAGGCTCTCACCACCACACTAACCTGGTCTTTATAAGACAAGATATTCTCTATCGGAAAATCTAGAACAATAAATACCAAGAATGCAAACACTGATACAGAGACGGGAAAACTATTATGTTAAAATGTGGAAAAACCGGTCAAAGCGGAGACTTAAAACAATCAATGTAAAGTCAGTATAGTAGTGTAATGAACATTGTTTTAGATTTGTTAATTCCCAATTAGAATAAAATCAATTTTCCAGTGACTTTTTTCAGTTTGTAACATGACAGACTTTATTTTTTTATGACACACTTGCAATGCTCCCTCTAACCTGTGGAGTCTTGTGAGCAGACATTCTGCTTCATGAGCTATTGGCATTAAAGTTGTGAGCAAGTGATATGGCTACTGCATAAATTAGCTTGCTGCACACCTGATCTTTTATGATTTGTTGAATTTGCCACCAAGGCACTGTGCTGCATTCTTCAGAACCATCCAGAAACCGAAGGGGGGATCTGTTTTCTCCAGTATACAATTCACAAGACTCAATAAATCCAAAATAAATTCTAAAACTGAAATCCCTGACTGTCTTTCCTCAAGTAACCCAACAAAGTATCTTAAAGGGCTAAAGGATGAACATAACCAATCTGTCCCCTTGGCTGATTCAAAGATGATGTTACAAAAGGTTTTTTTAATAATTGGAAACAGCCAAAATACATGCAGAAGGTTTCAAGGGGGCAGCCGTGTTGGTCAGCAGGAGAAGAATGCAAGTCCAGCAGCACCTCAGAGGCCAACAAGCCGAAGAGCCAGCGCTGTCCGAA
>NW_015196375.1:0-1526 GCF_001447785.1 Gekko japonicus | reverse complement strand
TCTTGTAGGTTTTAGAAAATAAAAATTTTGAAAAACAAAAAAAAGTATCACCACTGGGACTTTCCTATGTTATTTTCAAAGATAGGGACATAGAAAGCAGGTCTCCTGTGATGGGGGAGAAATTGACAGTATTTGAGATATTACTGGCAAGCTGTCAGTCAGCCATGAGCAGCAGTGTTCGATCTATCTGATCTAAAGTGACAGTCAGGAGTCAGGTGACTGGCAGATTGCATCAGACTCTGCCATAATCACCATGAGTCAGCTAAATGTAAATTTCTATGTCCTGATTGGTCAGTGTACATATATATTGAGACTTGTACAGTGCTACACATCTCTTTTGTGGGATCGTTTGTCTGCGTAGCACCTTGTCAGTCTGAACAGTGAGTTGGATTCAGAAGGACTGTATATATGCTCCAGTGTCCAGTGTAAATAAACTGTAAATACTCTGTACATACTTAAACAGAGTCTCTGCTACTTTTACGGCGTTTCTAACTACTGTCAGAAATGTGGAGAAAATTGCCATCACTCCAACAGTGCAACATCACTTCCAGCAATATAAGAACACTCCCAAGCTGTGAACCTGATCTTTGATGAAAGCCTCTCTAGACACAGCCAAGATCTCCACCTCAGTTGACTATATCATCACCCAACAGTAAATCAGTCCTGTCTGGAGTGCCAAGGCTGGCTCCAGGCTCTCAGTTTGAACACACACACACACACACACTCATCCATGGTGAATGGCCTGAAAAGGAGAAATGAAACTGTGCATCATGGATCATTGGCCCACACCAACTGCTTTTCCCAAATCCATGTAAACTGTACACGTTTTTACAAATTTCCCCCTGCAGAACATTATTTTGCCTCCTAAATAACATGCTGAGTGATAGAACTTTCCAAGTAATTCTGGGTGAGTCAATCAGCAAGCAGAAGAAACTGAATAACGGTCTACCCCAGGGCTCAGTCCTCGCACTAGTTCTTTTCAATCTATAAATCTCTGATGTTCCCGAGATGATATCCTGGAAGTTTGCTTATGCTGATGACATGGCAACTGCACTAAGGCACAAGTCAATTGAAAGGATTGAAAAAATACTGACAAGGGACCTTGAAATTTTTGGCTGACTAGTACTGTAAATGGTGGCTCATCCCATGTCCAGAAAAACAGAATGCTCCTGTTTCCATTTCAATAACAATCTTGCCAACTGTGAACTGAATGTTTACCTTAATGGCACCCAACTTACACACAACCATACACCGAAGTACCTTAGCATTACCCTGGACAGGACCTTGCATTATAAATGCCATCTTACTAATGTAACGGCAAAAATACGCACATGAAACAACATTCTCCAAAAATTATGTGGTACGACTTGAGGTGCACTTAGATGCTCAGCTTTGGGGCTGGTGTATAGTACTCTGGAATATGATGCTTCAGTGTGGCTCAACAGTCCTCATGTTCACAAATAGTTGTATGGATGCTTTTTTTGCAGCTTTGAGAAGGACAGGAATACTCCATCCATGAATGTTAG
>NW_015196374.1:0-1697 GCF_001447785.1 Gekko japonicus | reverse complement strand
TCTAGCAAGGCTAAGAAAGAGTTCTGCCTAAGATCCCGGAGAGCTGCTACCATTCAAAACCGACAATCCTGTTGTAGAAGGAATAATGGTTTGAATGTACAAAAGCAGCCTCCTGTTCACAATGCATGGCTGATAGACTGTTTTTCTGCTACCTAAATCACATCTGATTCAGGTCTGGGTTACTGTGTCTGCCATTTTCCATACAGTTGACGAGCAGTGATGGAAATGGACTGTTTCCTCTTGTCCTTTCCCTCCCTCTCCCTCTCTCCTTTTTTAGAGGCAGTATGCCCTTTTCAAGTTATTGTGCAGCAGAGAAAGGAAGATTACCCACAATCCAGTTCTTTTACCACTCCCAAGAGAAGCAGGGAAATGAAAACTTCCTTTAGCTAATGCCAGACAATGTCATGGCATTCAGAAGGAACGGTGTGGGCACACGCACACACTGGGCACAGGATGTAATTTCATGACACTTTCGGTTTAATAAGGACCCGTCGTTATTCTGCTGGATTGGCATTTTTTTTAAGGCGCTGCCTTTGGCTGTCAGGGGATAAATGCAAACCCTCCTTCCATCTTCTTGACCTCAAACGATGCTGTTGTACCTAACATAACTTGAGGTGTCCTGTGATATATCTTCAGGGGAAAAGAAGAAAGGAACAATTCCCATGTGCTCAAAATGTTAATTTTGGTAACTCAGATTTTTGTAATACCCTGTTTCCCCGAAAATAAGACCTACCCCAAAAATAAGCTCTAGCAGGATTTCTATGCATTTGTGGTATAAGCCCTAGTGTGTCTTCTTGAGAAAAAAATAAATATAAGACAGTGTCTTATTTTTGGGGAAACACGGTAGCAAAGCGATCATTGGATAATAAGGTGGTTTTTAAAATCACTTTAATCTCCCTAGAAAGCCGGGGGGGGGGGGGGGGCTTACCAGTAGAAAGAGAAAGGCCCAGGCCTCATCACCAGCATCACACAGGAAGTGATGTTATCACCGCAGCAACATCTAGGTGACACTCTTGTATTTGGGAAAAACCTCTATGGTAAAAGCGGCATCTGCAGTAAGAGTTCTTGCCCAAATACCCGAACATCGCCTGGACAGCACTGGTATGATGATGTCACTTCCTGTGCAATGCCAGTCAGAGGCCTGGGCCTTTCCCTTTCTCCAGGTAAGTCCACCAGCATCACACAGGAAGTGATGTTATCAAGCAGCAACATCTAGGTGACACTCTTGTACTTGGGGGAAACCTCTATGGCAAAAGCGGCTTCTGCAATAAGAGTTCTTGGCCAAATACCAGTTTGCTCTGGAGCCCTCCTTCCTGAGCGAAGACAAAAATGTCTGAGCCAGAGGTTAAAAAACTGTGAGCTAGCTCACACTAACTCAGCTTAGAGGACACACTGGTCCTCACCACTGGCCAGCTAATTGGTGGCTGGGGAGCAGGAACTGTTGGCGGGGAACCCCCGCCGCCTCCCCCTGAAGATCATTTGCAACAGCAGGAGATCTCCGCCCACCAGTTGGAGGCTGGTAACCCTAGTGGGGAGCAGAATTAAAAGCAGCTGGGAGGCCTGTTGTTCAAGAGTTGTGTGACAGACCCTGGACAGTGGTTCAGACGGTTGCCACAAGGACCTGAAATTTTCTTCACGCCCTGAAGGAGAAGACAGTGGGCGATTTCGCATTAGAGCTTCCTCGCGGCACAGCCGCC
>NW_015196373.1:0-1506 GCF_001447785.1 Gekko japonicus | reverse complement strand
TGAAAATGACACCTTCTGGGATTAACCATTTATCACTGATGCCATTTGTTTGTAGACAAAAGATTAGTTCTTTATAATTCTTTCTCTTCTGTCTTATGTCAAATGGGATGTCTTTTAAAATCCTGATGTTGTTGTCCCCAATTTTCAAGGGAGTTCCCATAGTTGCTTTCAAAATAGAGTCTCTCACATGTCTCTTCGAGAATCTGACTACTATTTCCCCATGCAGATTATTTTTCTTGATGTATAAGGAATAGGACCTATAGACCACATCCATCTCGCTGAAACTGTAGGACCAAATTGGCTTTCTCCATTTGCAGCTGCAAAAGTTGTGACTCTTCCGTGGCTTGCTTCATTTCCAGCTTTTGCACCTTTTTCTTAACTTTTTAAATATTGGCGTCCATTTCCTTCACCTTCTCCCCCATTTGCTCCATTGCTTTTAAAGATTGAATCAATTGTAGCTGCTTTGAAGCCAAACTCTGGCTAATTATTGACAGTTGTTGCTTGATATTCGTCATTTCATCCAGCAGGGGGCACAAGGTATCTGCCAACATTTTTGAAAGCTCAGTGGTCTCTTCCGTTCGAGGACTACCCACTAGTTTACCTTTCAAAAGTTTTTCTTTCTCCGGTTGCTTCCCCGCCATCTTTTTGGATTTGTTTACTTACCAAAAAGTTGCTAAAGTCTCTTGTCTGCGCTCTGGTAAGTCTCTTAAAACAGTTTCAAATGCTTATATTTCTGCTCCCCCCCTCTTTATTCCATGTTTTTGTTTATCCCCCACTCGCTTCCCATCGCTCTTTAAGGGGGGTAGCTTTTTTTTTAAATTTTCATGCTCGCTTCAACCCAACACACAGTTTGTTGTTGGCCAACCGGCCTCGCTTGGCATCGGTTTTTTTCACCCGATTTCCAACGCTTGTCCCGGTTAGCAGCACTTGTACCATACAGTCACTCAGCGGCAGGACCTTCGGGGCGGAGGAGTGCCTCAATTCTCCGGCATTACACTGTTGAAGAGGTCGCCCCTCAAAAGCCCCCTGGCTAGGAACCTTTTACCAAGGCTCTGGGGGGGTCGTGACCTGTCGCACCCCCTCCTACACTCTGGTGTGCAGTTTACATCCCCAGGACATCCGGGAGATGCGTCTGCCTGTGTGTCGCCATAGACCGGAACGGGAAGCTTATATTCCTGTGTTGCTTCTCCACATTTCCGTCTTTTTCCATAAACCATATTTTAATGTAGTTTTCCTCAAGAAGAAACCCTTCATTTGGTTCTGCTTTTTTGCTGATAAATTCTCAGCAGGCATACAGATGTGCAATTCTTCAAATATTTACTTTGGAAGAATTGATTAAAAGTCCATCCTAGCTGATTCATTTAATTATGTTAACTGAGGTTTCCTGGACAACTTTATGATGTCTGAATCATGTAACAACAGAACAAAAAGGGGGAAATTCCAGGTAATAGATGACTGCTTTATTATACAAATTCCCTATGCATTTTGTTATGCAGGCTTTGTCAG
>NW_015196372.1:0-1537 GCF_001447785.1 Gekko japonicus | reverse complement strand
AAGCAGCTCACCCAACCCCTGATTACTTTTCCTTGCATTCACTGATTGAACCCCCACATATTCTCATTGTTGAAGGGGTCATTTTGTGTTGATAGTCTAGGGGGGGCATTGCCGCTTTGGCGGGAGGACTGCCTGGCATTGATACACGTCTGAAGTCCCTCCCCTCTCCAAGCCCCACCTTCTACAGGCTCCTCCTCCAAATCTCCAGGAATTCCCCAACCCAGAACTGCAATCCCAAGCAGCTCACCCAACCCCTGATTACTTTCCCTTGCATTCACTTGTTGAACCCCCACATATTCTCATTTTTTGTGTTGATATTCTACCACAGGTTCTAGTTGACCCAGACGACGCCCTGCAGTTCACAGGGCTTTGTTGCTTTGCAAATTGAATACATGTTTAATTATGTTGACCAATTTGCTTTCTTTATGGCTCATTGTAGAGTAAATGGGGAAAGAATGAATGAGGTTGCACAATATTCAATAGAACAGCGCTAATGTACACTGTGAGGTGGCCAGTAGAAACGACACAGTAGCACAAATTGTCTGACTTGGCAAATGTATTTTCCCTAGATGGAAATAAAACTGTTCCCCTTTATAAACAGACTTTGTATCCATTTCTTTTCATAATAGTTAGAAAAGTAGGGTTACAACTTTCCAGGTGGTGGCTGGAGGTCTCCTGAGATTATAACTGATCTCCAGGCAACAGAGATCAGTTCTCCTGAAGAAAATGGCTCCTTTGGAAGGAGAAGTCTATGATATTATGTTGTTATTGTTAGTCATTCAGTAATGTTCAACTCTTGGTGATTCTATGGGCCAGCTCTCTCCACGTTTTCCAATTTTGTACTGTTTCTTTGAACTGCCAACCTAGCAGTTCGAAAGCAAGAAATTGCAAGTAGATAAATAGGTACCACTTCGGTGGGAAGGTAAAAGCATTCCGTGAGACTTGGTGTTTAGTCATGCTGGCCACATGACTATGGAAACGTTGTTGTGAGAAAAATGAAATAGTTGGTTCAGAAAATTTAAAACCCATTTTATACAGTTAATTTTACAAAGAAATCATAGTGTTTTTCTCTCCTCTATCGCTGTAACTTTCCAAACAGCTAGCAGCACAGTGACCATGATTTTGCTAGGCCTTTGTCTCAAGAGATATCTTTCCTCCATCGTACACAGGAACCAACATTTGCATTATATTGTTCATGAACCTAAAGAATTTGGAAACATTTAGAAATAAAAGATTGGTATGCACCTGCCATTAAGTCAAGGAAGCCAGGATATTTGCAATACTAAAGGCTTGCCTACATGCAGAAACCCACATCACACCTCCAGCCAGCAAACAGTGCCTGACTGTCTGCTCTGAGTCAAGGAAACAAAGAACATCCTGAAATTGTAACATTCATGTTCTTTGTCATTTAGAAATTTAAATGCTATCTTGCACTGTTTTGCAAAAGAGCATCAAAGTGCCCCCATTGCCTCTGGAATGTGGGGACATTTCCTAGGCTATGATGGCCTACATTACCAGAGCAGTTAGATTAATTGAT
>NW_015196371.1:0-1582 GCF_001447785.1 Gekko japonicus | reverse complement strand
TGTTAATTAAAGCAACAGTTCTGCTCTGATTTCCGGCTTGATTTTCCTGTGAGCGTCCAGAGTTGGTTGAAGCAGGAGGATCAAAGCCAAAGTTCCTTCCCTCTGAAACTTAATTTCTTTTTGCTGTGTCATTTTGACAGTTGTTTGGGTAGGTAATGCATCGAGGAGGGCCTGCTAACTTCCCTAGCAAGGAAGGGTTTGGGAAGCTGCCTGTGAATCGGCTTTTTCGGTCACAATCCAAATGTGGTTACGCCCAGGGGTCATTTCGTAGAAAAAGAGGTGCCGGAGCTCATTAGCATAACTCAATAGCATAACTTATTTGCATGTGCCACACACCCCTGACATCACCGGAAGTGTGTCAGAAGGCAACACCCACTGCTCAGGCTCCACTGGACTGTTTTGGATTGCCAGCTATTTGGGAGGGGGGGACGCGCAGATCTGTCCTCGCAGAGGAGGGAGAGCTTGTACCTGAATAAAACTTGGTCTTAAAGGTGCCACTGGACTGTTTTGGACCGGGGGGGTGGGCTCTGCAACTTACCTGACTGCTTCTTGCTTTGACTGAGGGCTGCTGGGAGCAGGGGGTGGGGCTTGTTGCAGGTGCCCACCCCCTGGGCTCTTTACTGCCGGAGCTCCGCAGGAAATGACCCCTGGTTACGCCGTTCAATTTTATGCATGTCATGGCATCAGAGCAGGGAACTCTGATGACTAGACCCAGATACCTTGTCTTCGGATTGTTCCAGCTCAGGAGTCCCCAGCATGGTGCGTGTGGGTGTTGTGGTGTCCACTGAAACCTTCCCTGGTGCCTCCCAAGTGTTTCCAGAAAGTGGGTGGGGCTTTGGCCCAGCAAGGTATCTGATTGGCTGTGCAGATTTTAAAAAACATTGCTTTGGCAGGAGAGCCACAGGACAAGGATCTTCACTGTGTAGATGAAGGTAGGCCAGAGTAGCCATTTTTTGGTTGGCGCTTCCTCCCGCGGCAGCCATTTTGTGGCTGCACCCACTATGCCATGCCAGAATTCCAGAGGTGCCCGCAGGCCCCAAAAGGCTGGGGACCCCTGCTGTAGCTGTTCCTGAAAAGACGAGGGAACTGTTGGCCTGCCGTTGGTAACACTGGGATGCTCTTTCGGCAGCTGGTCAGAGGATGGTTTTTCTCAGACTCCTGGGCAAGTTACTCTCGACTACACTGTCTTTGGCAGTGAAAGGCTTTATTGAGAATTAAACAACTTCCAGGCATGAATAGGTACTGTGTCATTTCTGAAGCTTTTTGGCGGGTACATGCATAGATATAGAAGGTTCAAACTGTAACCCCTCCTGTGGGCCACACGTACGTCACGTCGTACATCCCGGCTCCCGCGTCTCTACCTTCCTTCCCATGGGAATATACGATCCCATTATCTACTACACAAGCTGGCAATGGAAGCTTCAAGGACGTCTCCCTGTGAACTGGGGAGACACACATCTTCAGGAACAGGTTCCACCATAGGTTTGCCAAGTCCTACCTTGGCTCAGAGCGGGGGACTCCTGGATCGATCCCAGATCCCGGGTCGATCCACCCGCGTGCGCCGCATCCACGTCACCAGGAA
>NW_015196370.1:0-1514 GCF_001447785.1 Gekko japonicus | reverse complement strand
ATTTCACGATGTCTTTATACTTTTGTCTAAGTCTTTGCAGGACCGTATCAGACGTGGCACTGAAAAGGCCCTCACCTTCGAATGGAAGGTCCCCAATGAGAGTCCTGGTGTCCTGCGGTAGGGAAGTAGAACGCAGCCAGGCATGACATCGGAGGGTAACTGCTGAAGTCAGCATTTTGGCGGCCGCATCCAATGTGTGCATAGCTGCATTGAGCTGATACTTAGCAAAAAGCATTCCCTCCTTCTGAATCCTGTGAGCCTGACGGTTAGCATCTTCAGGGAGGGTTGCAATAAATGTTGACATCTGCTCCCAAAGAGAAAACTGATATCTCCCCATACATGCTGTATAGTTTGAGGTCTTGATGCCAAGTGCTCCCGCAGAATAAAATTTTCTTTGAAACGAATCAAGTTTCCTTCCTTCTTTCTCAGAGGGGGTGGAATGACTGCGTCTGCCCTTGGAGGAGGAGGTGACTACGATAGAATTAGGTTTAAGGTGGGTAAACAGAAATTCAGCACCCTGCTCCTGCACCTTATACATATGATCTACCCTCTGGCTCGAGACGGGGGCAGATGCCGGGTGAGACCATGGGACTTTAGCCGCCTAAAGGAGGACTGAAGTCATCAGTAAGGTAATCAGGGTAGAGGTATCCATCTGGACGATATCGAACACGGAGTCTGTCACAGTAGGCGGGGGCTATACTGTAGACATAGTGAGCATGTTAGTCATCCGCTTGATGAAATCTCTGTAGGATTTCAAGTCTTCCGAAAGGGAGATTGGAAGATCATCGCCCACTTGTTGAGGTGGCGAGGGTTCCACTGGAGGATTGGGGTTTTTGTCCCGATTGGGAGGAAGCGTCTGAAGAGGCGGAATGCTCAGACGGCTCGGAAAAAGACACAGGTAGCATCAGTATCGATGGAATCGGATTCGATGGTTCTTTAAACTTTGGAACTGTTGGGTGCGACGGCTTGGAAGGTTTGCCCATCGGCCTCGACGGCTGGGGCCTCACAAACTCCAGCGGCGATGGAGGATCTCAATACGGGGAGAGACGTGAAGAGATGGACTGACAGTCCCACTCCATTGATTGGGGTGGGAACCACGGTATACTGCCTGTAAATGGATAGGCTCCATACATGTATTGCCACTGCTGTTGGTCCCAGGAGGGCGGTGGTGGTGGGTGGATCAGTGCCGATGGTCAGTCTTGATCATCAGGTTGGAGCTGTGAAGGATGGACAAATGCATCGGTTCCGCGGTCTGAGTGCAGACTTTCGACACTGGAAGTCCAGGAGATTTGTGTCAAGTCCATATCGTGCTCAGAGTCAGTGAGCTGGATAGGACGCAGCGAAGACGACTGAGGTACACCTTGTGGCTGCTCTCAGCTCGAAAAGTCAAGAAGCCCTCGTAGGATTCGGTTCTAAGGCCCTCCGAGGGGTCAGCGGAGATTGCGAAGGGGAAGTTTTCTTATGCTTTTTATGCTTGACTGCCCAATCGTCCTTGCCCTCCCTGCATTTTTTAG
>NW_015196369.1:0-2114 GCF_001447785.1 Gekko japonicus | reverse complement strand
CCAATCTCTTCTTCTTCTCTTCTTTATTCTTTATAAGGTAGGCAACCCTGGGTTGGTAGATTCCTGGCGATTTGGGGTGTGTGTGGAGCCTGAGGAGGTAGGGGTTTGGAGAGGCGAGAGAACTCAGCAGCCATTCCCTCTGGATAGGCTTGCCAACTCTGGGTCGGGAAATTCCTGGAGAGGGGGGGGGGATGTGTGGGAAGGGCAGAATTTGAGGACGGGTGGGATCCCAGTGGGGTAAAATGCCGTACAGTCCACCCTCCAAACTAGCCGTTTTCTCATCTGTAGTCAGGAGACCAATTGTAATTCTGGGAGATATCCAGACTCCAACAGGAGGTTGGGAACCCTGTTTCACACTCTTTTTTTTGTGGACCATAAGGTGTCTGCTTGATTAGCAAATTCAGAAATTTTAAAATTTATATGGAGCAATGGGGCAAACTATGGAATTCGGCTAAATTGATGAGAGCAATTCCATCTAAAGAAAACATATTTAAAATGTTTCACAGGTGGCACTGGACACCTGAAAGAATGGCAAAATGTTATGCAAATAGTAGTAGTAATTGTTGGAAATGTAATGTTGGCACATTTTTCCACATGTGGTGAAGGTGTGATAGAGTGCAGAAATACTGGCGTAAAATATACAAAACATTAAAAGATATTACAGGTCTAGAATTACCATTTGCACCAGAGGAGGAATTAGGAGAAAAATTGTTGCCATTGGCGGAAATGGACAGGTTAGGTTTAATAATGCAAGGGAAAGACGATGACATTTTTGAAAAAAGATGGAAAAAGTGCACGGAACGCTGTTACCTTCCCACTGAAGTGGTCCCTATTTATCTACTTGCAATTTCTTGCTTTCGAACTGCTAGGTTGGCAGGAGCTGGAACTAGAGACGGGAGCTCACTCCGTCATGCGGCACCCGGGTCTCGAACTGCTGAACTACCGACCTTCCACAGCCTGCAGTTCAGCGTCTTAACCACTTGAGCCACCGCAGCTCCTTAAAAGATATTACAGGTCTAGAATTACCATTTGTACCAGAAATTGCTTTACTATATATCCTTCCAGAATCTTGTAAGAAGGAAAATAAGTATGTAGCAATATATTTGTTAACCGCGGAAAGGTTATTGTTAGCCAAATGCTGGAAAGGAGGAAAGATACCCTCAGAGGAGGAATTAGTAGAAAAATTGTTGTCATTGGCGGAAACGGACAGGTTAAGTTTAATAATGCAAGGGAAAGACGATGACATTTTTGAAAAAAGATGGGAAAAGTTATATGTTTGGTTAAAAAAGACGATGTAAAAAGGACTCACTGGAATGTAAATGATAAATTTGAAGAAGAAGAAGAAGAGTTTGGATTTATACCCCGTCCTTCACTACCCAAAGGTGTCTCAGAGCGCCTGACAATCTCCTTTCCCTTCCCCTCCCCACAACAGACACCCTGTGAGGTAGGTGGGGCTGAGAGAGCTCTTAACAGAAACTGCTCTTTTTCAAGAACAGCTCTTATCAGAACTACGGCTTGCCCAAGGTCATCCAGCAGGTGCAAGTGGAGGAGTGGGGAATCTAACCCGGTTCTCCCAGATTAGAGTCCGCGCACTTAACCACTACACCAAAGTGGCTCTACCCAAAGGTGTCTCAGAGCGGCTCACAAACTCCTTTCACTTCCCCTCCCCACAACAGACACCCTGTGAGGTAGGCGGGGCTGAGAGAGCTCTTGACAGAAACTGCTCTTTTCCAAGAACAGCTCTTATCAGAACTAGGGCTTGCCCAAGGTCATCCAGCCAGGTGCAAGTGGAGGAGTGGGGAATCAAACCCGGTTCTCCCAGATTAGAGTACGCGCACTTAACCACTACACCAAACTGGCTGAGAGATATGTACATAAAGTTGAAAACTTATAAATAAGCACGTTAAAAAACAATAATTTTTAAAATTTATAATTTTTGTTTTGTTTTGTTTTACATTCCAAGGTTGAGCTGCTGTTGAATCAGGTGGTTTAAAAGAAACCACATATAGATAAATGTATTGATGTGTGTGTGTGTGTGTGTGTGTGTGAATAAATGTAAAATACGTAGGAAGTTCCGGGTGCAGGGTCCCCTGTCTCAGACCTCCAGACTGAGT
>NW_015196368.1:0-1796 GCF_001447785.1 Gekko japonicus | reverse complement strand
TTATTTATTGTTTCAACTTTTACCCCGCCTTCGCCGCCGAAGCAGGCTCAGGGCAACTTACATAAAAACCAATAAAACAAGATACATAAGTCAGGGGGGCTGGGCCCCAAGATGCCCCACTGTAGCTACGGGCCTGGATAGAGCAGGTCGAGAAAGCAGGTCTCACAATACAAGAACTCGTGGGCACTCAATGAAATTGATGAGCAGTCAGGTTAGAACAGATAAAAGGAAGTACTTCTTCACCCAAAGAGTGATTAACACATGGAATTCACTCCCACAGGAAGTGCTGGCGGCTACAAGCATGGACGGCTTCGAAAGGGAATTAGATAAGCATATGGAGCAGAGGTCCATCAGGGGCTATTAGCCACAAGGTATAGATAGGGACTCTGGGGGAAGTGATGCTCTGTATTTTTGGTGCTCAGGGGGAGGGAACAGTGGTGGACCTCCTGATGGACCTTCTGATGGACCTCCTGATGGACCTCCTGATGGACCTCCTAATGGAAGTTGGTATTTTTGGCCACTGTGTGACAAGAGTGCTGGACTGGATGGGCCTTTGGCCTGATCCAATTGGCTTCTCTTATGTTCTTATGGTCTCTTTGTAAAAATCAGTATAACAATTGCTGTTTTTCAGTCCTCCAGTACAGAGGCTTAATCCCAGGGTAAGTTACATATACTGGTTAGTAGAACAATGGTTTCACATCTGAGTTTCTTAAGAACCTTTGGGTCCATCCCATGCCATCCAGACTCAGAGACTTCTTCATTTTTAATTTTTCCAGATCTCTTGCCACTTAAATTTTACTTAGTTCTTTAGACAGCCTTCCCTACTTGCCCCATATTGTCCATAATGAAAACAGACACAAATAATTCATTAAATTTCTTTTCCATCCCTCACATAATACAGGAGGGAGCCAGTTGCTCACGGGCCTGATAGGAGCCCTGCAGGGGTCAAATCTGGCCTGCGGGCCACATGTTTGACACCTCTGCCTTAGGTAGTCCAGACTTGTTGTTGTTGTTCAGTTGGACAGTCGAGTCTGACTCTTCGCGATCCCATGGAACAGATCACGTCAGGCCTTCCTGTCTTTCACCGTCCTCTGAAGTTTGCTCAATTTCATGTTCGTTGCATCTATGACACTGTCTAACCATCTCATCCTTTGCTGTCCCCATCTTCTTTGACCTTCAATCTTTCCCAGCATCAGGGCCTTCTCCAGTGAGTGCTCCCTTCTCATTTGGTGGCCATAGTATTTGAGCTTCAGTTTCATTATCTGGCCTTCCAGGGAACAGTCAGGGTTGATTTCCTTTAGGATTGACTGATTTGATCTTCTTGCAGTCCAAAGGACTCTCAAGAGTCTTCTCCAGCACCATAGTTTAAAAGAATCTATTCTTCAGCGCTCGGCCTTCCTTATGGTCCAACTCTCGCAGCCATACATGACTACGGAAAATACCATTGCTTTGACCATACAGACTTTTGTTGGCAGGGTGATGTCTCTACTTTTTATTATGTTGTCTAGGTTTGCCATCGCTTTCCTCCCAAGGAGCAGGGATCTTTTAATTTCATGGCTGCTGTCACAGTCTGCGGTGATCTGGGATCCCAGGAATGTGAAGTCTGTCACTACTTCCACGACTTCCCCTTCTATTTGCCAAGGAGTGATGGGGCCGGATGCCATGATCCTAGTTTTTTTTATGTCTAGCTTCAAGCCCACTTTTGTGCTCTCCTCTTTTACCCTGGGCAAGAGGCTGTTTAGGTCCTTTTCACTTTTTGCCATAGAGTGGTCTGCATATCTGAGGTTGTTGATCTT
>NW_015196367.1:0-1557 GCF_001447785.1 Gekko japonicus | reverse complement strand
AGTTACCAACCGCCAGGTGAGGCCTGGAGGTGTTCTGGAATTACAACTGATTCCCAGGCCACAGGGATCAATGTTCCCTCTAAGCCGTGGAGTCTTGTGAGCAAAAATTCTACTTTGTGAGCTGCTGGCATTAAAGTTGTGAGCGAGCAATTTGGCTACTGCATAAATTGGTTTGCTCTGGAGCCCTCCTTCCTGAGCGAAGACAGAAATGTGTGAGCCAGAGGCTCAACGACCATGAGCTAGCTCACACTAACTCAGCTTAGAGGGAACATTGAGAGGGATCAGTCCTTCTGGAGGAAATGGCACCTTCAGTGGGTGGGAGCTACAGCGTCATGTCCCTGCTAAGCTTCCTTCCTTCCCCAAACTCCTCACTCCCCAAGCTCTGTCTCCCAAAATCTCCAGGAACTTCCCAAGTCAGCGTTGGCAACCCTAGCTGGTAGCCTCACTGGAGAGGCTGATGTTATTCTTTCCTCCTGTACTGGTCCCCACCAGTGTCCCCTCTAAGCTGTGGAGTCTTGTGAGCAAAAATTCTACATTGTGAGCAACTGGCATTGAAGTTGTGAGCTAACCAGTTGGCTACTGCATAAAGTGGTTTGCTCTGGAGCCCTCCTTCCTGAGCTAACACAAAAATGTGTGAGCTGGAGGCTAAAAAACTGTGAGCTAGCTCACACTAACTCGGCTTAGAGGGAACACTGGTCCCCACCCTTCAAGCCCAGGCATCCTTGTTTACTGCTCACGAGCTGGGCGATATGTCTAGTGTGGTGGTGAAGAGGGTGAGCTGCGAGCCACAAAGTCCCAGGATCCAAACTCACCTCCTACTAACGCTGACCTAGTTTACGCTGCCATTATAAGGCTTATTAAACAGCAAAGCGTCGTAAAGGTTTATTTATTAGGAGCACGATGTCCCAGGTACTTTGCGCAGGGATGCTTAAGACAGGTGTGCCACAGGTTGAGAAAGCAGGTCAAGGAACATAGGCTAGCCCATCCCAAAATTTCACAAAGTAATAATAGTGACACTGGGAAATGGGGAATTCCCCATTGGGAAGGTCCGGATTTCTTGACTTCCTAGAGAAGGCAAAGGCTATGGTTGTTCGTGTTGAGGCTAACTAGTGTGGTTAGTCCAATCACCATTCATTTGCAGAGTGCTACAAACACAGGAGCACCACTTTACCAGGTTACTTGGCTTACAAAGCTACACAGAGCCACGTTGCAAGTTTAGAAGAGAAATACTCCTCTCTTTATTTGAGAAGTACACTTTTGGATAGGAAAGAGCAGGGATTCATAGATTACTAATTTACTAGCTGTAATGATTCCCTGTTTTAAGAGTGTGTGTGTCTCTTTGAGTGCAGTGATAGCAGAGTAGAGTGATTGAGGGAGACAAGTGTGCTGTGATTGGTGGATGACAGAGTGTGGGAGGAGTTCTTTGGAGTGAATATGTGTGTGTGTCAAATAAGTCAGTTATGAAAGTCAGTTAGAGAACTCAGTTGGAGTTTTGAGTTGGAGATATTCAGTGAGTGAGTCAGTGAGCGAGCTGACAGAGTCTGTGTGAAAACTTAA
>NW_015196366.1:0-1523 GCF_001447785.1 Gekko japonicus | reverse complement strand
CCCCTCAGTGAGGGACTTGTTCACAATCTTCCGTAGTGCACCTCGAAATCCCTCACGGCCAGCTTTAACCAGCCAAGAGGGGCACGGGTCAAGGTCGCATGTGGTTGGGTGCACAGCCACGAATAACCTGTGCACTTCCTCCAGGCTGAGTGGGTCAAAACATACTAAACCCGTCTCCAAAGACGTGCAAGGGGGCTCAAGTTCCCTAACTGTATCAAGTGTGGCGGGGAGGTCACGACGGAGTGCCAAGACTTTATCTGCAAAGAAGCTCGCAAAAGCCTCGAAGCCAATGTCCAATTCTCTAATATTTTGTCTGCCCTGAGGCAAGGATGTTAAGGACCGAATTACCCTAAACAATTGGGCCGGGCATGAGCTAGCAGACGCAATCGAGGCCGCATAGAAATCTCTCTTTGCGGCCTTGACTGCCATCACATAGGAATTCATAAGCGTCCTGTAGGATGTTCTGGACACTTCATCAGCTCGCCACCTAAACAGGGTCGGGGTGGGACATTCAGACGGGCCTTCAGGGCATGGTGATCCGACCATGGCACTGCCAAGGCAGCGATCCGGTCCACCGTCACTCCCGCTGCAAAGATCAGATCGAGCGTGTGTCCGGCCCGATGCGTGGGAGCCGAAACGAACTGAGAGAGTCCCAGTGCCGCCATGTATTATGGTTTAGTTTCATATGTACCTCATGTATTATGGTTTAGATTCATATGTTTAAATTTAATTTGTACTTGTACTGCATCTTTAAAAGCAGTTAAGAGATTTTTTTGTAATTTCAAATAGAATTTCGTGTATATTCCTTACAAATTACAGTGTTTTTCAGATATCGTATATCACACCCATCGTATAGCCATTTTTTTGTTATACAACCCCCCAGGTGGTGGCTGGTGAGCTAGCAGAATTACAACCAGTCTCCAGATGACAGAGGTCAGTTCCTCTGTAGCCTCCAATGATTTAGCTTTGCCTCCTAAGAAAGGAGTTCTAACCCGACAATCATTTCGGTTGTACCTTTCTATACTTTGCTTATATAACTTATGTTTTGTTTGTTTTGTGGTGCATTGAATACACAGAGCCCTGAAGAGGAGTGTTTACATGATGGCTCTGGGGAAAAAAATATGCTGCCTGCTTGATGCAATAAAAAAAGAGGATGTTCATTTTATAGCGAATGAAGTTTCATTCCGTTTCCCTCCCTCTCTAGACTGTCCTTCATTCTCCATTAGCAACAGCATTGCTTGGGAAAAGGTGCTTAAAGCAGTGTGAATATTTCTTGCTCCTGGCTTAATGGCACACACATTTCCTTGGCAACACAGCCATTTCCTGGCTTAATAAGGGCTTGAAGCATGGTGCCTGAAAGGAACCAGGCCCAAGGCTCCATCTGGCGAAATAAATTCCTGGCCCATGTAATTTCCTAGAAGCCACATCTTGCTCCAGCATTGGCCTCCTTGCCAATGTACATCACCAAAATTTCAGCTGATTGTGCTGAGAAAGACAAAGAAGAAATCATTCCTAATTGGCAC
>NW_015196365.1:0-1528 GCF_001447785.1 Gekko japonicus | reverse complement strand
TGGCGAATTTGCCACTTGAAGTTCAGATGTGGACAGTCCCTTCTTGAAAAACAGTTAAAAGGTTCCCTTTAAATGGTGTTTTTTTTTTTCTTTTTCAAGCAGGAGCTGCCTGCATCTGAACTGATTTCACCACTTGGAGTTCAGGGAAGGCATGCAGCTGCCCATCTCCCTCCCTTCCTTCAAGATTTAAAGAGCCCTCCAGCTGATTGGCAGGCCACGTGCTCCTGTCGATCAGCTGGAGGGCCCTTTTAATGTCTCAGAAGGGGAGGGAGGGGGAGAGGGACAGCAGCTGTTATGGGGTGTGGTTCACATTTGAGGGGGTGGAGCCCCAAAATGCCCCACCATAGCTACAGGTGTGCCCCAATCCTTCGCGCTGTCCTTGCCCAAGAGCTGGAGGGTAATCTGTGTGCATTAGAGAGATGACTGCTTTCCTCCCTGCCCCTTACTTTGGTAGCCACCACTCCAGAGCTCTCTCCTTTGTTTCTCTCCCTGCAGATTGAAGGACAGATAGGGACTATGTGCATGTGTGTTTGTGTGGACTGCTTCATATCTGCCTTCCTCCCTGGCCAGCTTAATCTATGTAGCCCAGTATGGTGTTTCTGGTCTTTAGCACTGATGAGCCGCCAGACACCATGGGTAGGAACTCTGACCACAGTCTGAGATCTTTATAAGGAAAAGTTCCTTTATAATGAAAAGACACAATTTCAGTTCACTAGAACTCAACACTATGAAACTATATCAAAACACTACAGGATGTTACAGAACTAAGAAAAGAAATCAAACAAGAAGCTAAGTTGTACAGTCAGTCAGGGCTTTCTTTTTAGAAAAAGCACAGCAGGAACTCATTAGCATAATAGGCCACACCTAACACCATAAACTCATTAGCAGATTAGGCCACACCCCGACAGCCCAGCTCATTAGCATATTGGGCCACTCCCATGCCTTCCCTTGGCTTGCCCGGGACCCTGCGGCTGTGGGGAGCCCGGACAAGCCCCCCCCCCTGAAGGGAAGGGAAGGCAGTTTAAATGGGCAGTTTAAACTGCCTTCCCTTGGTTTGCCTGGGCACCCTGTGGAAAGCCGGCCCTTGGACAGGCTGGGGAAGGCACGGGGAGGCATTTAAATGCCTCCCCGATCCTTCCAGGGCTCCCCTGGCCTGCCCGCCTTGGAGTTGCAGTGGGGGTGTTTGCTCTCCAGGCCTTCCCTCTGTAGCCACACAAGAAGGTTTGGCTGTAGTGGGTGTGGCCAACTCTGAAGCCAGCCGGAACGCCATTCCTGTGCGTTCCTGCCCAAAAATAGCCCTGCAGTCACTGGTGTTATCTTGGCATCACCTGACCTGGAATGCATACAAGCGTTTTGGAACCTTGGAAAATAGAAGTTGGTCAAGGCAGATTTCACTCCATTGCTCCCTGTTCCCTGGACCATGGTATGCATACTGACAGGGTATCCAGAACTTTTTACACTTCCTGTCCCAGATGGGAGGCTTTCACTTTAACCTAATGTGAAACTTGGAGTGGGTTCCAAAGGTACT
>NW_015196364.1:0-1711 GCF_001447785.1 Gekko japonicus | reverse complement strand
TAACCACTACACCAAACTGTCTCTGTAGTGGTTAGTGGGTCCAACTAGTATCTGGGAGACCCAGATTCAAATCCCTACGCTGCCATGAAAGCTCACTGGGTGACCTTGGCCGGGTCCCTCTCAGCCTCACCTAACTCACAAGGTTGTTGAAAGGATAAAAATAGAGGACAGAAACTGATGTAAGCAGCTTTGGGTAAAGGCCAGAGTGTAAACTGCTAAACTAACCTAACTAGGTGGCCTCTAGGAGCGGTATTAATTTGCCATCAGAGGTTTGATGAAAAAGAATGGACTTAGCCTGGCAACTAACAGGTAATGTTGCTTAGGAAGGGATTCCATAAAAGGTATGCCACTACAGAGGAGGCCCCGTCTCTAGCAGCCATCTGCCTGGCCACTAAAGGATACAGGAATGGTTTTTCTTTTTAGAAAGCAGAGTCCAGCCATGTCTAATCGTAGAATACAAGGTGATTACTCAGGATTCTGCTGCTATGTATTTCTATCCTTCCAAAACAGCAACAATAAGCAGTACCCTTTAGTTGCTAAAGGGCTGAATTAAACATTTGTTGTTGTTCAGTCGCACAGTCGAGTCCGACTCTTCGCGACCCCATGGACCAGCTCCCGCCAGGCCCTCCTGTCTTCCTCCGTCCTCTGAAGTTGGCTCAATTTCATGTTCGTTGCATCGATGACACTGTCTCGCCATCTCATCCTTTGCCGTCCCCGTCTTCTTTGACCTTCAGTCTTTCCCAGCATCAGGGTCTTCTCCAGTGAGTGCTCCCTTCTCATTGGGTGGCCAAAGTATTTGAGCTTCAGTTTCATTATCTGGCCTTCCAGGGAACAGTCAGGGTTGATTTCTTGTAGGATTGACTGATTTGATCTTCTTGCAGTCCAAGGGACTCTCAAGACTCTTCTCCAGCACCATAGTTCAAAAGAATCTATTCTTCGGCGCTCGGCCTTCCTTATAGTCCAACTCTCACAGCCATACATGACTACTGGGAATACCATTGCTTTGACCATGCGGACTTTTGTTGGCAGGGTGATGTCTCTACTTTTTATCATGCTGTTTAGGTTCTATTTGTTCCCTGCTCAGAGGAAAACATTTCATTTTATTCTTCAGAAGGAGAAAAGGACAGTAAAAGATACTTCTGACTTGGCGTGATCTGACCTACAAAAGCATCAGTGATACAATTTGTTTTTCCTAGACAGGAAAAAATAAATTGAACACAACTGCTGTTACACATGTAGGTCTTAGATGAGTATATCTGACTAAATTTAATCTCTGCCTTTGACTCAGGCCCTTAAGGTGGTTTATAATATAGCAATATTTGACTCCTTGCATGATCTGAAAAAGGTATTGCAAAATGACCTTAGGAAAGATGTGATCTTGATTTCTGCACCAGTATGGAAATCTGGATTCTGTCCCACAAAGCGAGAGCCAATGAAAGGTTTATCTTTCTCATAAATGATTTCTAACCATTATGATATTATTTGGGCATATAAAGCGGCTTAATTTTTAAAATAGAATTACATTTTCATCCCTGCCTTATGTATGACATAGAGCTTGTGCTATTTGGAGTATAAATTTGTCCGGACACACAAAATATAAAATCTAGTGATACTTTTCTCTGATTTTACCCAAATTAGGCAGCTTGAAATTGCCCAACCACAAATGCCTTCTACTTACATCATAAGGTAGTAAGGTAAAGGTTCCCTTGCT
>NW_015196363.1:0-1847 GCF_001447785.1 Gekko japonicus | reverse complement strand
ACTGCGACGACCACTGATTCTCCGACACCCGGCCTACGGCACCACTGCGCTTCCATTCGGCATGTCGTGAAGCAGAGCCAACTCTTTCCTCCCCTCCGCGATGATCAATAATGTAGAGCCAACTCTTTTCCCCTTGGAGATGATCAATCACAGGACTGTCAGCCATTGCAGAAATGGGTCTTGCTTTAGCCGATCCTCCCGTCTACACGGCAAGATGGCACTGCGCCCAGAGACAAATTGGTTTGTTAAGCTTGCTGCAGCATCTGCCTGTGCTCTAGAGGGAGGGGAAACAGCCCACGGGAACAGACTCCTGTCTAAAGGCATTCTCCTTAAAAAGCCGTGCCATGTGCCGAGGGAGAGAGAGAAAATAGAACGTATCTGCCCAAGGGAAGGTGCAGCCAGCACTGGAGGTTACTACATACACCGAAGAACCGGCACGCTAAACCGGTGCTCACAATATCTTTCTACAACATCCAAACAGCACCAGCAGCATGCATAGCTTGACCTCGTCAGGTCTCAAAAGCCAAGCAGGGTTGGAGACCACCAATGGAGTCCGGACAGGCAATGGCAAAACACCTCTGTTCATCTCCTGTCTTGAAAACACAAGCAGGGGGTGTCAAACAGGTGGCCCGCAGTCCGGAACCAGCCCAGCCAGGGCTCTTATCTGGCCTACAAGCAACTGAATACCTTTACTGCCAGATGACAGAGGCTGTGCATTGTGTCCCTGTGCTACTGCGTAACGGAGAGTGGAAGTGGGAGGGTGGGCATCAGGGAGAGACTGTAAGAGTGTTAAAGTATGAGCACAGATCAAGATGGGTAGCCGTGTTCGTTTGTCTGACGCAGAAGAATAAGAGTCCAGTAGCACCTTAAAGAGGAGCTGCGGTGGCTCAAGTGGTTAAGACGCTGGACTGCAGGCTGTGGGTGCTCATCTCTGTTTCAAAGCCGAAGAGCCAGCGCTGTCCAAAGACGTTTCCGTGGTCATGTGGCCGGCATGACTAAACACCAAGGCGCACGGAACGCTGTTCCCTTCCCCACTGAAGTGGTCCCTATTTATCTACTTGCAATTTCTTGCTTTCGAACTGCTAGGTTGGCAGGAGCTGGAACTAGAAATGGGAGCTCACTCCGTCATGCGGCACCTGGGTCTCGAACTGCTGAACTACCGACCTTCCACAGCCTGCAGTTCAATGTCTTAACCACTTGAGCCACCGCAGCTTAAAGCACCTTAAAGACTAAAAAAATCTGTGGTAGGGCAGGGGCTTTCGTGCGACTGGATTCCTACTCTTTTCTAAGCATGTTTGTATTTCAAGTAAAAAATTATATCACTGATTGGGTTTGCCTGTGTCCTTTATGAGGTTTGTGTCTATGGTGCTGGCATTACGTTTTATGGCACACATGGCCCGCCCCGACAAAGTGAAATTTATGCCAGATCCAGCCCTTATAACAAATTAGTTTGACACCTCTGCACTACAGGGGCTCCATGAATCATCTGCAACACAGCACCTTACCACGTATCTGGCATGAATAAAAGGTAGCAACTTGGAGAACTATGCGGGGTGTCATTCATGCTGGAAGGTCATACTATACCAGGGGTGGCCAAACTTGCTCAGCGTATGAGCCACATAGAATAAACACCAGATGTTTGAGAGCCGCAGGACAGGAACAAATATCACACACACACACACACGTTATTCTTTTTAATATGCAAATTTGCTTTGGATTAACATTAAATGAGACTGCCAAAAATAAAAGCAAAAGGTGTAAAAACAGATATTGATAATGCTATTTATCTGTCCAGTGATATTTATTAGTCTAGGGGAGAGAGAAGGGGGAAAGAAAGAAAGAAAGAA
>NW_015196362.1:0-1477 GCF_001447785.1 Gekko japonicus | reverse complement strand
TGGCTACTAGCCGTGGGGACTGAGGGGAATCTCCCTCTGGATCCCAGAACAGCCAGGAGGCAACATCAAAGGAAGGCTTCACACTGCACATCAAATCACAAATCAGGAACATGGTAAGTGTAAGTTTTGTGTAACCTTTAAAGCAGGCCTGAAACTGATGCTTCTGCCACCATGGAACGTATATTAAGGGCCACATTGTGATTGCTGCTTTGTAAGAAGGTGAAGTGGTGTTTGTCAATGAAGAGAATGTGAAATGTGGACAGGTGGGCAGATGCAGCATCATGTCTAATGCAATGTGTCTGCAATGAGGATAGAAATCAGGTGGATAGAAATCGGGAGAAAACGGAAAAAAACTTGCGTTGCCACTTCCTAGGTTCTACTTCTCCCTCTGTCAAAATACAGAACATGCGGGCCTCCAACGACATGATAAAGGTTTATAAAATTATGCATGGGGTGGAGAGAGTTCACAAAGAGAACTTTTTCTCCCTTTCCCAAAATACTAGACCTCGAGGGCATCCAAGGAAGCTGATGGGCAGTAGGTTCAGGATGGACAAAAGGAAATACTTATTTACACTGAGAGTGATTAAAAGGTAGAATTCACTGCCAGAGGACGTAGTGATGGCCACAGGAATAAACAGCTTAGAAAGGGTATTAGCGTCATGAAGGATAAGTCTAGCAGTGGCTACTAGCCATGGTGACTGAGGGGAACCTCCACATTCAGAGGCACTAGTTCTCTGAATCCCAGAGCCAGGAGGCAACATCAGGGGAAGGCCTCGGCCTCTCTGCCCTGTTGTTGGCCCTCCAGAGGGACTGGCTGGCCCCTGTGTGAGACGGGAGGCTGGACTAGAGGGACCCTCCCTGGTCTGACCCAGCAGGGCTCTTCTTATGGTCTTTCAACTTGATATGCCAGAAGGTGGTCATGGGTAGAGAATCCTGCTATATTTCTTCCAAGCATCAGGAACTGGTTCCTCGCTAAGGATGCCACCAAATTTGCCATTCACATTGTTGTGGTTTGAAAATCCCCATTTTTGGGTTCGTTCCTCCCCTGTGCTGAGTCTTCACGTCTATGTCAGAATTCTTTCCCCAGTACACAAATGTCAGCATTCTTTTGTGTCAGTCATGTCTGAAATTGCATTTGTAACTGTTGAACCAGGTACACACAAAAATTGAGACCACAAGGAAAACGGGTGCAGTAGACCTCTATAGATGATGTTACGTGTGTTGAAATTAATGTGCAGAGATGGGGAGGGGCTGGGTCTCCATTGTCTGAAGCTGTATCAAAGGGGATAAATGGCATTTGTTGGGATACAGTTTGAGTCCAGTGGCACCTCTGGGTATAATCCTGGGTATAAGCTTTCGTATGTGTTCACACTTCTTCGGTCGTACTAAAAAAGAGTTGCAAAGTTCTGAAAGTTTCATTGGTAGGCGATGTAAAACTCGATGGTTTTCTCTAGGGGTGAAGGTTTATTGTGAGAGG
>NW_015196361.1:0-1667 GCF_001447785.1 Gekko japonicus | reverse complement strand
TGCCAGCCCATGGAGTAGGGGAAGGAGACCTGGAAGAGATTGTCGTACTTGGTGAGCAGCCGCTTCATGATGGACGCCAGGCCTGCAAGACAAGAGGAGTCAGCCCCTCCCTGCGCACACGGCCTCCCCGGAACAGCCCGCGCCACGATTCACCCAAATCACAGGTGGCGTGATGGACTTCCAGGTAGCCCCCGCAGGTAGCCCCCGCAGGTAGCATTCCTGACGAGTGTCTGTCCAGCCGCTGCTCAAGGACTGCCAGGGAGGGGGAGCTCACCACCTCCCCAGGCAGCCGATTCCACTCGTGCACCACTCTGTCAGAAAGCTTTCCCTAAGTTCCAGCAGGTACTTTTCAGCCCATAATTTCCACCAGGGCTTTTTTTGTAGAAAAAGCCCAGCAGGAACTTATAAAGCCCAGCAGGAACTCATTAGCATATTGGGCCACACCCCTGACAGCACAGCTCATTAGCATATTAGGCCACACCCCGTGTTACCAGAAGTGTGCTCATCCAGCCACACCCACCTTTTGCTGCTTATTCTCTTTACCTTGTTTGTTGTCAAAACCCCAGGCTTTTTGCATGTTAGGCCACACACCCCTAATTGTAGCCAATCCGAATGAGTTCCTGCTGTTGGGTGTGGCCTATTATGCTAATGAGTTCCTGCTGGGCGTGGCAAACTTGGGAGCCAGCCGGAACTCCGTTCCTGTGCGTTCCTGCCCAAAGATAGCCCTGATTTCCACCCTTTATTGCGAGTCCTCTCCTCTGCTGCCCACAGTAACAGAGATAACCATAGTTGCCGGGACGCTTTCCCGTTGGTCCTTGCACACTTGCTCTGCCCTGTGGCTGGCAGTTGGTCAACACTGTGTTGGGAGAAAAGAAGGGGAAACTTCCCTGAAGGGTCCCCGTTGCCCACCTCTGTCTTGGCTGGAGGGTGTTCAGTCACCGGCTGTGGCTGTCCTTACCAGAATCTAGATTTGGATCTCCCCCCCCCCCCCCCCCGAGTTACCAAGAACTGTCACTGGTTCAGGTAACTTGAGATACCGTTGGCAGCCAGGTGGGAGGCACTGCTCATCAGAGCCAACAGGGGAAGAAGGCCGAGTTCCCATTATTTGTATCAGTCCTGAAGCGTCCATGGACCCGGAAAAAGCTCCAAGGTGTGAGCTCTTGCAGGCCCCTGGTGGCTTAGTTTGGTGTCGTGGTTTGGAGCGCAGACTCTAATCTGGGAGAGCTGGGTTGGATCCCCCACTCCTCCACTTGCAGCTGCTGGATGACCTTGGGCAAGCCATAGTTCTGTCAGACTCACAGGGCGTCTGTTGTGGGGAGGGGGAGGGAAAGGAGTTTGTAAGCCACTCCAAGACTCCTTTGGGTAGTGAAGGGCGGGGTATAAATCCAATTCTCTTCTTGCCCTCAGTTGCAGGCCTGGGCCTTGGGGCACCTGGCCCCGGCCTCGTGGTCTTGGCAAAAAAAGACTGGATCTAGTTTTTATTGGCTGGAGGCGAGCACGGATGGTTCTTTCCTGGCTAAGGCGTCCATGGACCCGCGGGGGTCTAGGCTGACCCTGCACTGAACAGGAGACTAGGTGGCCTTTACGGCCCCTTCCAACTCTATGGTTCTTCCAGCGTTTCGCCCAGCCTTTCATCTCGGGCAATCGTTAGGGATTTCTGAAATCCC
>NW_015196360.1:0-1530 GCF_001447785.1 Gekko japonicus | reverse complement strand
GAAGGGAGCACTTACTGGAGAAGACCCTCCACCCTCTGTTTTGGCTATGAGTTGATCGTCCTCTGCAGGTCTTCTCTCACTCCACAAGAGCACAGGTGACCACTGCAGCCTTCTGCCATGGTCTTTCCATCACTGTGGTTTGCAAAGCAGTCCTGTCTCTGTCCTTCACCTTTGCTAAAACTATTGTATGGATGTAGATGTCACTAAAGGATGGGCCAAAAATGGTGGGAAACCAGCTTGGTGGGTGACAGAGCCTCATACGCTTCTAGAGCTTTCTGCAACTCCTGCGGCAGGCCTTAGCATGCGCAGTATCCATTTGTAACTGCACAGGTGACTATTTGATGAACAACAGTTGCAGGTATGGGCCACATTGTTTCCCCTGCCTAGAGATGTGGCAACCCCAAGTGGCAACCCCAAGTACCAATTGCAGACCCAACTGTTTCCACTACCAGTTACTGTGTAAATTAACTGCATTCAAATCTGATAAGATTGTAGATTGTATGCTGGCTCTAATACTGATACAGAAGCCATCTGCACTCTTTCTACTGCCTTTACTAAAAGCAAAATCCAGATATTGACACTCTCTGGACATCAGGAATATTACTCCAGTAGGCATAATAATAAAATACTGTGAAAATTCAATTTTAGAATTTATTATTCTTGGCTCCAAAGGTTTCATTCTCCATTTAGCTGTGCCAGTTTAAAACTGGACCCTTGCCACTGGTAGCATGCCAAACCAGTTTCAAGTGATGGATTCTTCTTGTACATTCTAGCAGAAGTAAATTTTTCTTGGTGTTGGGATGCTTTTCCATGCCCTGTCATGCACTACATTGCATTACTTATGTCTTTGTATAATTAATTGTATGCTTAACTGATTACCTAAATGATGGTGAGAAGATCCTCAACTGGACAAATTTTCAGTTTTTCTATTGGATGGTTGGTTCCAAAATATTTGTGGGGTATGTGTGTGTTTCACAAACCTGGCTCATTCTGAATACTTACCTTACATTTTGATGGGATTGTTTCTGTTCATCCCAAGGTTTTTTTGGGTTTTTTTTTTTAATTGAAGGATGGGATCTTGTTCCTCCAATTAAGAAACATTAAATGCTGACTATAGGTTAGATCCTACTCACAGTGCCTTCTCATAGCTCTGTGCATTCCTACTGTGTTTGATCTAGTACCTTTTTGAACCAATTTCTTGGAACATTGCCTATCTTCACAAAGTGTAAGAATCTATCCTGCGGCAGAAGACCTTTGACTGATGGTTGTTTTTGTAAACTGTTTTGGTTGGTGTTTCAAGGTGGTTATCTATTTATGGATAGGTTATTTGCTTATGTACTTGTGATTTCATTGTGTTCCTTTCTGCCTTTTGGTGTGTTCTTAGCCACCTTGAGTCCTTAGAGAGAGCTGGAAAACATCTAAGTGAATTGGGTGGCTGCAGAGGGACAGTTTGAAAGGTAGCAGGAAGTAGCAATTCTGAAATTAATTCTGAAACTAATACATGATAAAATGAATACAAAGTACAAACCC
>NW_015196359.1:0-1572 GCF_001447785.1 Gekko japonicus | reverse complement strand
AGCTAAATAATATAGATTGATAATGCTAGCAGCACTAGTGAAATGATATGAGAAAGCAGCATTGGTTCACAGACTCACAACCTTGGCCATCTTGAAAAACTAGAATAACTATGACCTCATAGGTCTGTTGTGAAAAGAAAGTATTTCTATCTTGTGGTACTGTTAAAATGCTATGGAAATGCTAAATCATAACAGTAGATATTCAGGAATGTGTTGGGATTTGTAAGAAAGCATGCCTTGAGCTATTTGAAGGTTAAGAAAAGTAATCAAACTTGTTCAATCTTACAGTTTGTCTACCTGAATTGATTGCTTCCTTCTATGTAACACAGAGGGGGTTCCTTCTCCCTCCCATACCATTTTCCCAATGAATACTGCATAACCAGTGGTAACTGTATGATTTTATCCCACCTTTCCTCCAAGGAGTTCAGGGCAGCATACATGGCTCTTCCTTCTTTTGTCTTATCCCCACAACAACCCTGTGAGAAGGGTTAGGCTGAGAAAGAGATGATGGACACAAGCTGAGTAGTTGGGATGAAGCCTCTGGCTGTGTTGGCTGAGCTGCTCTGATCCTAATGGCTACTGGATACCACTCAGCTGATAAGATTCCACAATGGGTCTGGACAGGGAGAAGGGCTTAGGATAGGCATGGGCAGGGTGTGAGAAGCCATAGAAGAACAGATCCTCTGGTATCAGCATTCGTTAGAAATTTCTGAGTAGATTTACAGAACCTTGCTTTAGCCTAGAAATGAGAATTCAGTAAGGTATTTGATCTAGACTATTTTCCCAGGGAGCTGTACAGTATTAAAGTGATTCTTCCTGCTGGGTCTTTGTTTCTCCTTTTGTTGTTTCTGTCCTCTTGTGCAACTGCAAACTGCTCGAACTATTGATCAAAGAAACAGCTGCAACATAAGATAGGTAAAAGTAAAGGTTTCCCTTGCTCGAAAGCCAGTCGAATCCGACTCTAGGGATGCAGTGCTCATCTCCATTTCCAAGCCGAAGAGCCAGTGCTGTCCAGAGACATTTCCGTGGTCATGTGGCCGGCATGACTAAACACCAAGGCGCACAGAATGCTGTTACCTTCCCGCCGAAGTGGTACCTATTTATCTACTTGCTATTTCTTGCTTTCGTACTGCTAGGTTGGCAGGAGCTAGTACTAGAGACGGGAGCTCACTCCATCTTGTGGCACTCGGGTCTTGAACTGCTGAACTACCAACTTTCTGGTCTGCAGGTCAGCGTCTTAACCACTTGAGCCACCGCAGCCCCACAACATAAGATGCTGCTATGCAGAACAATGCCTGGGAGGGACACTGACAGCAAACATGATGACAACTTACAAATGAACTGACTGATAAAAGGAGGGTTGGTTCTTTATGTAGCTTGTTTACATTGGTTCTGCTGGGATTCTCGGGTTTGACATTCATTCTGCCGGGCTTGTTGATTCTGTTTGAATTTGGAGGCTTTGGGCCAGTTTATATTTGTTTTTTGGCTTCTTTGAATTCTTTCCCCCCAGGAAACAATGGAGACAAGGAGGATGCCTGGGGGAACCTTGTTCAGGGGCCCATAAAATTTGAC
>NW_015196358.1:0-1552 GCF_001447785.1 Gekko japonicus | reverse complement strand
CATAAAAACAATCAATAAATAAAGTGTGGCGCTCTTGATTGTTAAATCTTATTACTCCAAGATGGGTCCCATTTATCAACTTAGCCTGACAACGTAAGTTATTCAGTCATCTAGGCGTCTTCCCAGCGCCGGCTCACTTACAGGTCTAATCCACCGTCGAAGATGGCAACTCGGGGGTGGCACAATGACGACGACTCCCCCCCGAAATGACCTCTGCCTATATCCTTCCTAAATTGTGGTGTACAAAACTGATCACAGTATTCTTGGTGAGGTCTAACCAGAGCAAAGTAAAGTGGTGCCATCACATCTCATGATCTGGAAACTCTACTTCTATTACTTCGCAGAGTTGTAGGCTTGCCAAGTCCCCCCGGGGGGTGGGGAAACCCCTGCCCCAGAGGCCCGTTCCCCGCCTCCAGCGGATTGGGCCCCGGGGGGAACCCCACCCCCAAAGCATGTGATGTGCACGTCACCCGGAAGTGACGCGACCACACCGGGCACGCTGGGGGTGGGGCCACGGTCATCCGAGGGAAAACTCTATGGGTTTTCCCTTGGATGGTCATGGCCTCGCCCCAGCGTGCCCGGCATGGTCGCGTCACTTCCGGGTGACACGCACGTCGGGGAGGAGTTCCCCCCGGGGCCTGATCCGGCAGTGGTGGGGAACGGGCCTTTGGGGTGGGGTTTTCCCCGTCCCCTGGGGGGACTTGGGAAGCCTATTGAGGAACCCTCTTGAAGCTGTACATAGTTGGGAACCACAAGTGGTCTCTGGACCTTATCTTGGTGTCAGGCCTGTTGCCAAGGCAACTGAAGGAAAAGCAAAGGATGGTCCAAGAAACAGTCAGGTCAACTAGCAGATGGCCACTGCAGTGCCCAGGCCAGGGGATAAACTAGATTCACTTCCCTTCCAGACTTCTGGCACTGTGACCATCAGCCCACAAATGGATAAAATGCCAGTCAGTTGAGTGGGCAGCTAATTGCCTCAAAATTCCCAGAGGCCAATTCGATAAATGTTGGGATTTTGACATTTTCAAGTGTGCTTTTTGAACAAGATGTTCATTCATGAAACCAGAACTGTCTACAAGAAGAAGACGACAATGACGACGAAGAGGAGGAGGAGAGGAGATTGGATTTATACCCCCCCCTTCACTACCCGAAAGAGTCTCAGAGCAGCTTACAATCTCTTTTCCCTTCTCCTCCCCACAACAGATACCCTGTGATGTAGGTGGGGCTGAGAGAGCTCTTTCAAGAACTGCCCTTTCAAGGACAGACCATGTCAGAACTAGTAATTGACCCAAGGTCACACCAGCAGCTGCATGTGGAGGAGTGGGGAATCAAATCTGGTTCTCTCAGATTAGAATCCGTGCTCCCAACCACTACACCAAACTGGCTCTCTGTTGAAGGGTTCTTCAACAGAAAACTGGTGAGCTACTGGGAGCTCGCTGGTTCCTGCCTAGTAGCTCATACATCCAGGAAAAGATCACAACAAGTTTTGTTCTCACCTTTTTTATTTTTATTCTATTTTATACGATTTTTCTCAATGCTGCTTAGTTGACAG
>NW_015196357.1:0-1528 GCF_001447785.1 Gekko japonicus | reverse complement strand
TGCCACCTGTTTATCCTAATGGAGGCCTTCGTCCAGCAGCATGTCCAGGCTATAGATCTGTCCTCTAGGGGTGTGTGACCCCATCTAGAACAGGAGGCACCCCCAATTCCTGAGCCAATCATTCCACCTACTAGTAACGCCTCATTATGTCAGGATTTAATTTCAGTGTATTATCCCTCATTCATATCAAAACTGCCTCCAGGCACTGGTTCAAGGTCTCCACAGCCTCCCTGGGATTCTCTGGAAGCATGGGATACTGGTGAATGCCAAACAGAGCATGGGGGACAAGATAGTTAAAGAGCATAGGGGATAAAATAGAACCTTGCAGGACCTCATAGGCCAGGGGCCAAGCAGCAGTTCCTCTCCCCAGCACTACCACCTGAAATCTGTCTCTGAAGTAAGACTGAAATCACCGCAGTACGGTGTCTCTCAGTCCTAACTCAGAAAGGCTGTCCAGAAGGATACCATGATGAATAGTACTGAAAGTTGGAGAGCTGCAGAGGTCCAGGAGAATCAACAGGGTTGCAGTCCCTCTGTCCATCTCCCAGTGCAGGCCATCTACCAGAGTGCCCTAGGCTCTTTCAGTTCCATAGCCAGGCCCAGGTCCTATGGGGAGGGGGGGGCAGCAGGTGAATCATACCAGGGCCCTTGGGCCCAGAAGGGGCCCAAAGAAGCCAAAGGGAGCCCAAGAGTTCCCTGGAGCCTTATGTTGTTTGCCTTCATAGCATATTTTATCCTTTACATTATTACATTGCATTCCCAAGGACTTCCACTAGGGGCAGTATGTACCAGTTCATGTGACTCTCCACTCTCCACTCCAGCCAGGCAGACAGACAGAATGTTTAGGCCATTGGCCATTGTTATAGTGGAAGGGTTGGTGTATTCGTACATTCTAAATCCATCTTTAAAGAGCACCTTTGGACAGATAAGTTGAAGGTATGTTCTAATCCTTTTCCTTAATTACTTTAGTGACATTAGGCTACATTTTCACTGACATATTCATTTTAAAACTTTGTAAAGTTTGGGCTCAGGATTTTTTGAAGCAACATGGTGATGATCAGAGCAGGAATTCAATTTTCCCATTTTTAGATATAAAAAAAGGAAATTATAAATCATTCATCAAAAATGTATTCTCACAAATCAGGAGCCCAGAAACCAAAATAAAAAAAAGAACAAGAGGAATGTGAAAAGGAGATAACAAAACCTCTTTCACACTGGATTAAGGATGCCTTCAAAAAAATTTCTCTTTCAACCCACCTATAGAATTAGAACAAGAAAAAACTCTTGAAAACCTCATCCCCAAACAAGGACAGTTGATTTGGGTAATAATGTGCAGGATTTTGATAAAGGGGCACATGCAGAAAATGACAAAAATGAACTGAAAGAAACAGAAATACAGGCTCAGATGGAACTGAGTTTGGAAAATGGGACTTGGAGAACACATTTAAAGTTAAAGTTAAAGGCGTTCTACAAGCCCACCCCCACCCATGGCCCCACCTGCTGGCTTGGAGAAGCCATTTGTCTCTTT
>NW_015196356.1:0-1545 GCF_001447785.1 Gekko japonicus | reverse complement strand
CTCTCTTGCCCATTCACAGCTTCAGTCACAGGATTTAAGTATCCAAACATATGCTGACTTCACTATTAGGATATAAGATATTAGAGGTACAGTTTCTTGCTTGACCAGAGGGGTCGATAGAGTACTTATACTCTCTGTAGAAAGCTATGTTCAAAATGGCTGAATAAATAAGTCGTTCTGTTACTGAGGCCTTGTGTTATGGTTGCCAGGTGCCCCCTAGCCACCAGCAGGGGATGAGGGGGTAGGGTTGCCAGCTCCAGGTTGGAAAACTCCTAGAGACTTTGGGGTTAGAGCCTGGGAAGAACATGGACCTGAGTGGGGCACAATGCCACAGAGTCCACCCTCCAAGGCATCAGTTTTCTCCAGGGAAACAGAGCTCTGTTAAGTCTGGAGATGAGCTATAATTCCAGGGGAACCCCAGGTCCCACCTGGAGGCTGGCATCCCTAGCAGATAAACACTTCTTTGTAAGAGCCCAGATACACAATGCCAGGTATAGTTTATCTTACTCGTTTTTTGGCTTACCACAGCACAGCCCTCCTTCTGTCCATCATTGGCTTCTCTTATGTTCTTTTTGTACCATTAGTCCTTTGGGGAATTTGTGCTTCTGTATCATGGAGGGGCAGGAGGCCTCATGGCAGTAGAATGATTACTTCCATGCTTGTTTAAGGGTTTATTCTATCCTTTCTTTTGTGAATCTGTCTGTATGATAAAGGAAACGTAACCCAAGACAGCACCTGACCTGGATAGCCCAGGCTAGCTTGATCTTGTCAGATCTTGGAAACTGAGCAGGGTCAGCCCTGGTTAGTATTTGGGTGGAAGACCCCTAAGGAAGTCCAGGGTCACTACGCAGAGGCAGGCAATGGCAAGCCACCCCAAGATCTCTTGCCTGGAAAACCTTACAGGGTCGCCATAAGTCAGCTGCAGTTTGCTGGCGGAAAAAGCAAACTCAAGACAAAGCAATTCAACATATTAGGAGGTAGAAGAGACAGTATGGTAAAAGTGACCACAGATTAGCAGCAACAGTGGGGCTGATGTGATGAGCAACATGACTACGTGACACTTGGGTAGTGACGGGGAGCAAGAGAAGGGGAGCTGTTGTAGGTGAAGTTCTGAGCTTGATTCAGTGGAAGATTCAGGATTTTAGACTCAAGGAGCCCACTTCTTGCTGCTTCTGGTCCTATTTGACACTAGTCCAAAATCCCAAGGAATCTCTGGTGCACTGTTTCTTCAGTTTAACCATTTTAGTCCTCTACTCATTAGGTGTGTGCAAATTGGTCGCTCCTCATAGCTGCTGGATGTGCCCAAGAGAAAGGGAAGAGTTAGAATGAGGGTGGCCATTTACATCACTATTCAGAGATCTCTGTGACTAAAATGGAATTATTTATAGTGGCAGCATCATTGCCCAGATGTAGATAATTGCTGCAGTGACTAGCTCAGGGAACGTATATCACAAAATGGAATTGTTTCCTAAAAAAAAGAAAAAGGGGGAAACTAAACAGCAAGCAGTTAGGATTGCCCCCCCAAATCTCACAGGCCCTATTGAG
>NW_015196355.1:0-1707 GCF_001447785.1 Gekko japonicus | reverse complement strand
GAATTGCCCAGTCCCTACTATTGTAGGGCCCAGGGCGAGGTACAACATAATAAAACATTAAAACTATAAAATAAATACAAACAGTATTGGTATTAATATATTAATTAAAAATTCAAGTGGCGAAAATTACAGTTTTCTCTCATTTCTGGCCTGTGATAGCCTCATGGGTGTGTGTGTGGGGAAATAAAAACAACCTGAGAAGGGGAGCAGGGGGAGGGTGCCAGCCAGGATGTAAACCAGGGGTGTTAAACATGCGGTCCGGGGGCCAGATCAGGCCCCCGGAGGGCTTCTATCAGGCCCACAGTGGAACTGGCTGTCTTCTGCTGCTTCTTCCAGTTCTGCTGCTGCTGAGTCATTGTAGGTTTGCTGCTTACAGATAAACACCTGAACAGGATACTCAACATTGCAACAGCACAGACATTTTGATGTAATAATTCAGAGTAAGAGGTGTCAGTTATCAGGCACTGTTAAATAAACAAAATATTGCAAGAGTGCTAATGTTTTAAGCATGTTTTTATTCTAAGTTAAAAAAAATCTTTGTGTTTGTGTCCTTTATAAAGTTTATATCTCCGCTACCTAGCGTTACATTTTATGACACACATGACCTGGCCCAACAAGGACTCATTTATGTCAGATCCAGCCCTCATAACAAATGAGTTCGACACCCCTGATGTAAACTATTACTGCCCTCAACTAAAAGCCTGGCGGAACATCTCTACCTTATAGGCCCTACAGAATTGCATAAGATCCCATAAGGCCCTGATGGTATTTGGCAATGAGGTCTACCAGGTTGGGGCCAGGACTAAAAAGGCCCTGGCCCTAGTCAAGGACAGCTGGCTGTCTTTAGAACCAGGGATCACCAGCAGATGGTTTGTTGTTGCCATTACTGCTACAGAGTAGGCAAGGCACAAAAATGAACTTTAACCTTTGTTCAATCACATTTAAGTTTATATAATTTATGACCAAACAGTCAGCCTACGTCAAAGAACTTAGAAAAGCAAAGCTCAGAATGAGCTCTACAGGATGGTAGGAAGCATCTAAACGGGTCATTTCGTAGAAAAAGAGGTGCAGGAGCTCATTAGCCTAACTTATTTGCATATGCCATACCCCCTGACATCACCGGAAGTGTGCCAGAAGGCAACACCCACCGCTCAGGCTCCACTGGACTGTTTTGGATTGCTAGCTATTGGGGGGGGGGGGACAGGCAGATCTGTCCTTGCAGAGGAGGGAGAGCTTGTACCTGAATAAAACTTGGTCTTAAAGGTGCCACTGGACTGTTTTGGACCGGGGGGCCTGGGGGAGCTCTGCAACTTACCTGGCTGCTTTTTGCTCTGGCTGAGGGCTGCTGGGAGCAGGGGGTGGGGCTTGTTGCATGTGCCTGCCCCCTGGGCTCTTTACTGCCGGAGCTCCGCTCCTGTGTGCTCCTGCAGGAAATGACCCCTGCATCTAAAAGTGCTCATGTCAACCACCTAAATCACCTCCATATACTAGACCTTGACAGAAATGCCCACCATGCCAGCAGGAAAAAATTGGAGGGAATCCTCAGGAAAACACTTGATCCATCAGGCAGACTGTTCTAATTGAGCATATCACTCTGAGAATACCTTTGTGATACCTTTGGAATTATTGTGTCCAAATTAGAGCAAATTTTGTCTGCAAAATGCCTTGCAAATGGGTCAGATTTCCAAATAATCTTCCCATGGGTTT
>NW_015196354.1:0-1558 GCF_001447785.1 Gekko japonicus | reverse complement strand
CCAGAACTGCACACAAGACTCCAGATGCAATGCAGCGTACAGCGGGACTATCTCATCTTGCGATTTGCATGTTATGCCTCTCTTGCTACCCCCCAAGATCGCATTAGCCTTTTTCGTCACTGCATCCTGGGAGGAGGGTCTCAAATCACGTGAAATGTTAACCTTGTGGACCTAGATTGCAGGTATCCAAATTATGATCTCTTCTCCCAAACCTCAGAAAAGCAAGACTCTCAAACTCGGGTTGTTTACATTCATGCTTTCATCTGTGGTGTTTGCCTTTAAACCTGACCAGAATAGCCCTGGCTAACCTGGTCTAATCAAATCTCGTAAGCAAAGTCTTGTGAGCAAAAATTCTACTTTGTGAGCGACTGGCATCCGATCTCGTTGCTCTCCTCTGCACCTGTTCCATTCTGTCCACATCCTTTCGGAAGTGAGGTCCCCAGAACTGCACACAAGACTCCAGATGCAATGCAGCGTACAGCGGGACTATCTCATCTTGCGATTTGCATGTTATGCCTCTCTTGCTACCCCCCAAGATCGCATTAGCCTTTTTCGTCACTGCATCCTGGGAGGAGGGTCTCAAATCACGTGAAATGTTAACCTTGTGGGCCTAGATTGCAGGTATCCAAATTACGATCTCTTCTCCCAAACCTCAGGAAAGCAAGACTCTCAAACTCAGTTTGTTTAAATTTCTGTTCATGCTTTCATCTGTGGTGTTTGCCTTTAAACCTGACCGGAATAGCCCTGGCTAACCTAGTCTAATCAAATCTTGTAAGCAAAGTCTTGTGAGCAAAAATTCTACTTTGTGAGCGACTGGCATTAAAGTTGTGAGCGAGCGATTTGGCTACTGAATAAATTGGTTTGCTCTGGAGCCGTCCTTCCCGGGCCTAGACAAAAATGCGTGAGCCAGAGGTTAAAAACCAGTGAGCTAGCTCACACTAACTCAGCTTAGAGGGAACACTGCTTGTAAGCCAAGCAGGGTTGTTGGTACTTGGAGGGGAGACCACCAAAGAAGTCCAGGGTTGCTATGCAGAGGCGGGCAATGACAAAACCACCTCTGTTATTCTCCTGCCTTGAAAACCCTGCGGGGTTGCCATAAGTTGCTTGCGACTTGACGGCACTTTCCATCCCATCAAATGACCTGCTTATGGCGGATCTGGAGAGGATAGACCTTTACTGTTTTACACACAGAGAGGAAATCTGCGTGCCAGGGACCAAGAGGTCATTCCGACTTGTAAACGATAAAGAGCTGAGCCTAACTGGAATATTTTGATCGGGACCTTGTTTGTACATGTATATTCACTGCATGTCGATGAAGACTTACCTGATTTACCTGATGAAGGAACAGGTCCGAAACGCCAACTATCCAGAACTGCGTAGTTTCCACTTGGGACGGATCTTATCTTTTTTACAAGCCACAATATAGAGATGTTTGGACTTCGGTCCAAGGCCTTGTGAAATTTATAGAAGCAATGCTTTTCTATTGTGTGCTGGCTTTGTTAATGAAGGAAGTCTGCTGCTTCAGAGAAGTGCTGTGACTTATTGTGGGTTTGAGTTT
>NW_015196353.1:0-1539 GCF_001447785.1 Gekko japonicus | reverse complement strand
AGATTTGTTTTCCCTTGTTAAAAAAAGAAAAGAAAGATATTAGTAATTGGGGAGCTAAATTGTAAATTGAGATGCCATTGTTTTCTGAAGTTTGCTTTTAACTTAATTAATTATTTCTCTGGATTAATCTTCATTTAGTCAGTTTTGGTGATTTTGTCAATATAAGTGATGATGATGAATGATCACTATCACTGTCCAAAAGTAATAGTTAAAAAGCTATTAATAATAATATACTTTATTGTCATTGTACACAGTACAACGAAATTAAAGGTGCAATCATTTGATGTTAAGCTATATATGACCTCCATCTCTTGGGTTTTTAGTGGTTCTGTTTCTTTATCCTGTAGTTTGTAGTAACTCCCCACCATGTTTCTTTGTAGTTTTTAGAAAATGCAATTAAAAAATCCACTTTGGGGGGCAAAAAAATAAAATAAACATTCTCCCCTCCTGCATTTAATCTTCACAACAATAACCCTGCAAGGAAGGTTAGGCTGGGAGACAGTGGCTGGCTCAAGGTCATTCAGTGAGTTGCCATGGTGGAGTGGAGGTTTGGACCTTGGTATCCCTGATCCCTGTTGATCCTTCAGGGATCAATGGCCACATCAGCAGTAGAGAATGGACAGATCTAATGGTGTTGTGGGTGGAGAAACCTTTGAGCAGCCGCAGTAGTGGAAGGTGACACAGATGGAGGATCTTTGGTAGACCACTGCAGTGACACTACAGCTAACCCTGGTTAGTGCTGCACAGAAGAAGGCAATGGTAAACTATTTCTGAACAAATCTTACCTCAAAAATCCTATGATGAGACAATCCAAAATGGGAAAAAAGAGGTATAGTACTGGAAGATGGAACTTCCAGGTTGGATAGCACTCAGTCAGCTACTGGGGAAGTACTGAGGAGAAGTACAACTAGCACTATTCTTAATGGCGTAACTGGACTAAAGTTGAAAGGATGTTCAGTTGTTGACGTGAACAGATGCGAAAGGAAAATCCAGAGTTGTTTGATGCATTTAATAGGAACATGGAACATGAGAAGAATGGCTCAAAGTAAGCTCAAAATCGTAAAATGAGAAATGGAATGTTTAAACATTGCAATCCTGGGAATGAGTGAACTAAAGTGGACATTAAATCAGGAAATAACAAAGTATTTTACTTGGGAATGACAAACACAGACACAATGGAGTTCAAATAGTGAGGCAAGGTGTAGTGCAGGCAGTCAGGGGCTATAATGCAAAGTCTGACCAAATAATATCAATCAGACTTCATGGATAACCATCATTCAAGTTTATTCCTCAACTACAGATGCTGATGAAGAAGAAATTGAAAGCTTTTATGCAAGTGTCCAGGAAGAAATTGATTACACGCTTAAACAAGATGTCCTGATAATCATAGGTGACTGGAATGCAAAAGTAGGAAACAAAACATAATCAAATATTGTTGGAAAATCTGGCTTTGGAGCACAAAATAAAGCATGGAATTCTGCAAAGACAATATTTTTTTCATTGCAAACAGATGCTTCAGGCAACCAAACAGATGACTGT
>NW_015196352.1:0-1562 GCF_001447785.1 Gekko japonicus | reverse complement strand
GAAAAACAGAATGACATTGAGATGCTGCTTATTGATTGTGGGAAAGAACTGCTGAGTCTAAAAAAGTGTTCAGGCGACACCACCTTGGCAGACACCAATTCTCCTTGGCTTGTGGCAGAAGTGATGGCACAAGGTATGTTCAAAGCTTATAACTATCATCTCAAAATGTTTTGAACAGCTATCAGTATCAATTATTACAGCCACGTGAGTGCAGCATCAAATGACTTGCATAGTTTTTTCACAAGAAATTACATCATACTACTTAGCCAAGGCACCCAGTAGCTAAGTCCCAATTGCTCAGCATGAGCAGAGAGAAAGAGTGGCTCAGAGCCCTGAGTCCACCTAACACCCAAACCCCAGCAGGGAAGAGGAGTTCACAATCAGGAGGGAATAAATGAATGTGGTCCACTAATCGGCTTTTAACAAGTTCCCTGCCTCTCTGTGTAACTGAACAGCTGACCGACAAAAGGGTGTAAAGCTGAGCTGAGCATATATATAGTTTTCTGATCCCATAGAACAGAATGTGAACTCTGTTATTGTTAGCCAGCACTGCCTGTATTAAGCTTTCGAGGGCTTCTATTGGTGTTTCCAAGACTGGTGAATTCCTGCCTCCTCTGTTGCCTTGGAGTTTTCCTAAAAAGTTTAATCGCGCAGAAACAGTCTGTCTGGAAATGTATCCATTCACGAACCGTCCACAAACAGTACCAAGGTTCATGGAATGCCCTCCCACAAACATCACTTTGCGAACCATGACCCAGCCAAAATTTGTGACAAACCTTACTTTGTGAGAAGGTTTGTGCCCATCTTTAGTAATCTGACATCTTGGTATGCCTCTCATCAGTTCAATATTTGGATATTATTACACTTATATAGTTTATATTACCATTTTGCTTTTCCCTTCCTAATATTTTAACCAATAATATCCACAACAATGTAAAGTGTGATCAAAGGACATATGTTCCATTCACTGTGCTACTATGTCAATTTCTTGAGCCTGCCCTCTCCTGTTTATGTTCAAAACCTAAAAAAACAGTGGGAACAGTCAGAAAGGGCAATCCAACACAGAAACAAGCCTAATACATTTTAATACCTGGTAGATCAGAGAAGAGCAAAATGCATTCATTGAATCCATTAGAAAGAAGCCGATCCCTCAGCTGCTGCAGAATTGCCACTCCAATACAGAACGGGAAGGAAGAGTTCCCGAGCAGTAGTGTATCCCAAAGATGAAAGATTTTGTGCAAAGGGAAGACATCTGGAAGATGGCACATAAACGTTAATTAAGACAGAACAACGGTTTTTACTTATCTCAGAAGGCTAAAAACATTACCAAGTGGATCAAGTACAATAGTCTAATAATCAAAGGTTGGATCAAAAGCACTGCTGGTAAATAGGTGGAGACTTCTCTTCCTCCATCCTACTTCAGAACACTGTGCCCCCCAATTGCACTCCCCCCAATTTCATTCCCCAGCTATGACTCCCCCAGTTATGCTCCTGAGGCTCAAGGGACCCTCAGAAACACCATGGGGAGGGGAAGGAATCTGCAGTGGGAGGGAGTAAAAATT
>NW_015196351.1:0-1503 GCF_001447785.1 Gekko japonicus | reverse complement strand
CCTCTTCCTCTTCCTCTTCCTCTTCTTGCCTCTTGCAGTGCAGTTCTAAGAACACCTTCTTGGGAGTGAACCCCATTGAACAGACCTGAGTAGGATGCAGAGTAGACCTGCTCAGCATTACTGTCTTGGCTTAGCTTTTTTGGCAGCTATGATCTGTTTCACAGAGTGTGTGTGTGTGTGTATGAAGTGCCATCAAATTCATCTTCTGTCTTCTCGTGCAGCCCCACATGGGAACTGTGCTTGCTTTCTAGCTCAAGAACTCCACATTGGAACATTTGCTTTCTAGCTCAAGAACTCCAATCTCTAGCTCAAGAACCCCACCTCTTTTTGGAGCTGATGCATGCACAGGATTCCTGTGCTCTGTCGGCAGGTGCCTCCCTTCCCTCAGTTCCTTTTTCGCTGCCACAAGGATAGGACGTTTTCGAGCATGCGCTGTTGATTTTCTTTATCATCGTTGTGGATGAAGGAAGACTCCTTTTTGTCCACCGAGGACTCGTCTTGCACTCCTTTGGGAGTCTATTTCATGGGAGGCCAGCCCCATTGTCCGGGCTCTCCCTGTTTCTTGTGCTTGTGGTCCCTCGTCATGGCATCCACGGCACCGTTTAAAAATGTGCAAAATCTGAAACAAAGATGACACACAGTGATGAGCACGAACTCTGCCTTTTGTGCTCAGGAGAGACCCAAAATGTTGGAGCTTGTTCAATTTGCCAGAGCTTTACGCCGAAAATTCTAGGCTGAAAGCTGCACTGTGGGAGAAGGCTTTGTCCTTCTTGGTTTCTTCCAAGTTGACTCTGAGCTGCAGCCCTACTATCTCGGGTCTGCTTCCCTTGGCTCCAGTCTACTGAATCCCATTCCAGGCCCATATTTGTCCATTCTATTGCTAAGGGCTTGTCTATCAGGACGGCTCCGCTCCCTCCAAAAACAGCTCCAGAGGCAGAATCTAGGTGCCAGCATTCACTTTCTCCGGGACCATTGACCAAGGTCTGGTCTCATTCAGAACCTTCTGTAAAGAAGCATAAGAAATCGAAGCATAGGGAGAAGACAGAGTCTATGCTCAAGGTGGGATGTGTCAAGTCTTCTAAGGGTCTGGAGACTGATCAGGACGTCATCCTGGTTCCTCTGCCCACCCTGTCATCACATCTAGCCTCCTTTGCCAGTTCCTGGCATCCCTGCAGGACAACTGGTACCCTTGGAATCAGGACCGGACCTCCCTTATCTTGGCAATCTGCAGGCTCCCCAGCATTCTTACTATATGTTGCCATCCTATTTAAAAAGATGGGCAGGACGTCACGCTCAAACTTTAGAGGGACTTACCTGAATGCACAGGGCTCATTCCACACTGGTTCCATTCCAGTCTCCATACCATGAGCCTGAAGAAGAGGTCTCTGCAGCATCTCATTATAGTACTGAGAGAGACTTGTCACCTGTATCTCCTAGCGAAGACCTCCATCTCTACAGAGATCAAATGCTAAGGATGGCAAAAGCCCTTGACATTGATGTTTC